>NW_027310226.1:0-142885 GCF_047496795.1 Chiloscyllium punctatum | reverse complement strand
CTTTCTCCTCTTTCTCATTATTTCTTCGGTTTTCTCCTCTTTTCTCCTGTTTTCTCCTGTTTTCTCCTCTTTTCTACTGTTTTCTCCTGTTTTGTACTCTCTTCTCCTCTTTTCAACTGTGTTCTCCTCTTTTCTCCTGTTTTCTAACCTTTTCTCCTTTTTATTCTGTTTTCTCCTCTTTCTCCTCATTTCTGCTGTTTTGTCCTCTTTTCTCCTCTTTTCAACTGTGTTCTCCTCTTTTCTCCTCTTTTCTAAACTTTTCTCCTTTTTGATTCTCTTTTCTCCTCTGGCTCCTCTGTTCTCCTGTTTTCTCCTGTTTTCTCCTCTTTTCTCGTCGTTTCTAAACTTTTCTCCTTTTTGATTCTCTTTTCTCCTCTTTCTCCTCTTTCTCCTGTTTTCTCCACTTTTCTACTGTTTTCTCCTGTTTTCTAATCTTTTCTCCTTTTTTATTCGCTTTTCTCCTCTTTCTCCTCTTTCTCCTCATTTCTCATGTTTTCCACTGTTTTCTCCTGTTTTCTCCTCTTTTCTACTGTTTTCTACTGTTTGGTACTCTTTTCTACTGTTTTCTACTGTTTTGTATTCTTTTCTCCTTTTTATCTACTTTTCTCCTCTTTTTCCTCTTTTCTTCTGTTTTCTCCTCTTTTCTCTGTGTTCTCCTGGGTTCTCCTCATTTCTCCTGTTTTATCCTCTTTTCTACTGTTTTATCCTCTTTCTCCTCTTTCCTCCTCTCGTATCCTGGGTTTCTCCACCTTTCTGTTCTTTTCTCCTCGTTTATCCTCTTTTCCACTCTTTTCTCCTGTTTTCTAATCTTTTCTCCTTTTTTATTCTCTTTTCTCCTCTTTCTCCTCTTTCTCCTCATTTCTCATGTTTACCACTGTTTTCTCCTGTTTTCTCCTCTTTTCTACTGTTTTCTACTGTTTTGTACTCTTTTCTACTGTTTTCTACTGTTTTGTACTCTTTCTCCATTTTTATCTACTTTTCTCCTCTTTTTCCTCTTTTCTTCTGTTTTCTCCTTGTGTTTTCCTCTTTTCTCCTGTTTTATCCTCTTTTCTACTGTTTTATCCTCTTTCTCCTCTTTCTCTTCATTTCACCTGTTTTCTCCTCTTTTCACCTGTTTTCTCCTCTTTTCTTCTCTTTTCTCCTCATTTCTGCTGTTTTCTCCTCTTTTCTCCTGTTTTCTCCTCTTTTCTACTGTTTCCTCCTGTTTACTAATCTTTTGTCCTCTTTTATTCTCTTTTCTCCTCTTTCTCCTCTTTCTCATTATTTCTTCGGTTTTCTCCTCTTTTCTCCTGTTTTCTCCTCTTTTCTACTGTTTTCTCCTGTTTTGTACTCTTTTCTACTGTTTTCTCCTGTTTTCTAATCGTTTCTCCTTTTTTATTCTGTTTTCTCCTCTTTCTCCTCATTTCTGCTGTTTTCTCCTCTTTTCTCCTCTTTTCAACTGTGTTCTCCTCTTTTCTCCTCTTTTCTAAACTTTTCTCCTTTTTGATTGTCTTCTCCTCTTTCTCCTCTTTTCTCCTGTTTTATCCTGTTTTCTCCTCTTTTCTAAACTTTTCTCCTTTTTGATTCTCTTTTCTCCTCTTTCTCCTCTTTCTCCTGTTTTCTCCACTTTTCTACTGTTTTCTCCTGTTTTATAATCTTTTCTCCTATTTATTCTCTTTTCTCCTCTTTCTCCTCATTTCTCATTTTTTCCATAGTTTTCTCCTGTTTTCTCCTCTTTTCTACTGATTTCTACTGTTTTGTACTCTTTTCTACTGTTTTCTACTGTTTTGTACTCTTTTCTCCTTTTTTATCTACTTTTCTCCTCTTTTTCCTCTTTTCTACTGTTTTCTCCTCTTTTCTCTGTGTTCTCCTGGGTTCTCCTCATTTCTCCTGTTTTATCCTCTTTTCTACTGTTTTATCCTCTTTCTCCTCTTTCCTCCTCTCGTGTCCTGGGTTTCTCCACCTTTCTGTTCTTTTCTCCTCGTTTATCCTCTTTTCCACTCTTTTCTCCTGTTTTCTAATCTTTTCTCCTTTTTTATTCTGTTTTCTCCTCTTTCTCCTCATTTCTGCTGTTTTCTCCTCTTTTCTCCTGTTTTCTCCTCTTTTCTACTGTTTCCTCCTGTTTTCTAATCTTTTGTCCTCTTTTATTCTCTTTTCTCCTCTTTCTCCTCTTTCTCATTATTTCTTCGGTTTTCTCCTCTTTTCTCCTGTTTTCTCCTGTTTTCTCCTCTTTTCTACTGTTTTCTCCTGTTTTGTACTCTCTTCTCCTCTTTTCAATTGTGTTCTCCTCTTTTCTCCTCTTTTCTAAACTTTTCTCTTTTTTGATTCTCTTTTCTCCTCTTTCTCCTCTTTCTCCTGTTTTATCCACTTTTCTACTGTTTTCTCCTGTTTTATAATCTTTTCTCCCTATTTATTCTCTTATCTCCTCATTCTCCTCATTTCTCATTTTTCCATAGTTTTCTCCTGTTTTCTCCTCTTTTCTACTGATTTCTACTGTTTTGTACTCTTTTCTACTGTTTTCTACTGTTTTGTACTCTTTTCTCCTTTTTTATCTACTTTTCTCCTCTTTTTCCTCTTTTCTTCTGTTTTCTCCTCTTTTCTCTGTGTTCTCCTGGGTTCTCCTCATTTCTCCTGTTTTATCCTCTTTTCTACTGTTTTATCCTCTTTCTCCTCTTTCCTCCTCTAGTCTCCTGGGTTTCTCCACCTTTCTGTTCTTTTCTCCTCGTTTATCCTCTTTTCCAATCTTTTCTCCTGTTTTCTAATCTTTTCTCCTTTTTTATTCTGTTTTCTCCTCTTTCTCCTCATTTCTGCTGTTTTCTCCTCTTTTCTCCTGTTTTCTCCTCTTTTCTACTGTTTCCTCCTGTTTTCTAATCTGTTGTCCTCTTTTATTCTCTTTTCTCCTCTTTCTCCTCTTTCTCATTATTTCTTCGGTTTTCTCCTCTTTTCTCCTGTTTTCTCCTGTTTTCTCCTCTTTTCTACTGTTTTCTCCTGTTTTGTACTCTCTTCTCTTCTTTTCAACTGTGTTCTCCTCTTTTCTCCTCTTTTCTAAACTTTTCTCCTTTTTGATTCTCTTTTCTCCTCTTTCTCCTCTTTCTCCTGTTTTCTCCACTTTTCTACTGTTTTCTCCTGTTTTATAATCTTTTCTCCCTATTTATTCTCTTATCTCCTCATTCTCCTCATTTCACATTTTTTCCATAGTTTTCTCCTGTTTTCTCCTCTTTTCTACTGATTTCTCCTGTTTTATAATCTTTTCTCCCTATTTATTCTCTTTTCTCCTCTTTCTCCTCATTTCTCATTTTTTCCATAGTTTTCTCCTGTTTTCTCCTCTTTTCTACTGATTTCTACTGTTTTGTACTCTTTTCTACTGTTTTCTACTGTTTTGTACTCTTTTCTCCTTTTTTATCTACTTTTCTCCTCTTTTTCCTCTTTTCTACTGTTTTCTCCTCTTTTCTCTGTGTTCTCCTGGGTTCTCCTCATTTCTCCTGTTTTATCCTCTTTTCTACTGTTTTATCCTCTTTCTCCTCTTTCCTCCTCTCGTGTCCTGGGTTTCTCCACCTTTCTGTTCTTTTCTCCTCGTTTATCCTCTTTTCCACTCTTTTCTCCTGTTTTCTAATCTTTTCTCCTTTTTTATTCTGTTTTCTCCTCTTTCTCCTCATTTCTGCTGTTTTCTCCTCTTTTCTCCTGTTTTCTCCTCTTTTCTACTGTTTCCTCCTGTTTTCTAATCTTTTGTCCTCTTTTATTCTCTTTTCTCCTCTTTCTCCTCTTTCTCATTATTTCTTCGGTTTTCTCCTCTTTTCTCCTGTTTTCTCCTGTTTTCTCCTCTTTTCTACTGTTTTCTCCTGTTTTGTACTCTCTTCTCCTCTTTTCAACTGTGTTCTCCTCTTTTCTCCTGTTTTCTAACCTTTTCTCCTTTTTTATTCTGTTTTCTCCTCTTTCTCCTCATTTCTGCTGTTTTGTCCTCTTTTCTCCTCTTTTCAACTGTGTTCTCCTCTTTTCTCCTCTTTTCTAAACTTTTCTCCTTTTTGATTCTCTTTTCTCCTCTGGCTCCTCTGTTCTCCTGTTTTCTCCTGTTTTCTCCTCTTTTCTCGTCGTTTCTAAACTTTTCTCCTTTTTGATTCTCTTTTCTCCTCTTTCTCCTCTTTCTCCTGTTTTCTCCACTTTTCTACTGTTTTCTCCTGTTTTCTAATCTTTTCTCCTTTTTTATTCGCTTTTCTCCTCTTTCTCCTCTTTCTCCTCATTTCTCATGTTTTCCACTGTTTTCTCCTGTTTTCTCCTCTTTTCTACTGTTTTCTACTGTTTGGTACTCTTTTCTACTGTTTTCTACTGTTTTGTATTCTTTTCTCCTTTTTATCTACTTTTCTCCTCTTTTTCCTCTTTTCTTCTGTTTTCTCCTCTTTTCTCTGTGTTCTCCTGGGTTCTCCTCATTTCTCCTGTTTTATCCTCTTTTCTACTGTTTTATCCTCTTTCTCCTCTTTCCTCCTCTCGTATCCTGGGTTTCTCCACCTTTCTGTTCTTTTCTCCTCGTTTATCCTCTTTTCCACTCTTTTCTCCTGTTTTCTAATCTTTTCTCCTTTTTTATTCTCTTTTCTCCTCTTTCTCCTCTTTCTCCTCATTTCTCATGTTTACCACTGTTTTCTCCTGTTTTCTCCTCTTTTCTACTGTTTTCTACTGTTTTGTACTCTTTTCTACTGTTTTCTACTGTTTTGTACTCTTTTCTCCATTTTTATCTACTTTTCTCCTCTTTTTCCTCTTTTCTTCTGTTTTCTCCTGTGTTTTCCTCTTTTCTCCTGTTTTATCCTCTTTTCTACTGTTTTATCCTCTTTCTCCTCTTTCTCTTCATTTCACCTGTTTTCTCCTCTTTTCACCTGTTTTCTCCTCTTTTCTTCTCTTTTCTCCTCATTTCTGCTGTTTTCTCCTCTTTTCTCCTGTTTTCTCCTCTTTTCTACTGTTTCCTCCTGTTTACTAATCTTTTGTCCTCTTTTATTCTCTTTTCTCCTCTTTCTCCTCTTTCTCATTATTTCTTCGGTTTTCTCCTCTTTTCTCCTGTTTTCTCCTCTTTTCTACTGTTTTCTCCTGTTTTGTACTCTTTTCTACTGTTTTCTCCTGTTTTCTAATCGTTTCTCCTTTTTTATTCTGTTTTCTCCTCTTTCTCCTCATTTCTGCTGTTTTCTCCTCTTTTCTCCTCTTTTCAACTGTGTTCTCCTCTTTTCTCCTCTTTTCTAAACTTTTCTCCTTTTTGATTGTCTTCTCCTCTTTCTCCTCTTTTCTCCTGTTTTATCCTGTTTTCTCCTCTTTTCTAAACTTTTCTCCTTTTTGATTCTCTTTTCTCCTCTTTCTCCTCTTTCTCCTGTTTTCTCCACTTTTCTACTGTTTTCTCCTGTTTTATAATCTTTTCTCTCTATTTATTCTCTTTTCTCCTCTTTCTCCTCATTTCTCATTTTTTCCATAGTTTTCTCCTGTTTTCTCCTCTTTTCTACTGATTTCTACTGTTTTGTACTCTTTTCCACTGTTTTCTACTGTTTTGTACTCTTTTCTCCTTTTTTATCTACTTTTCTCCTCTTTTTCCTCTTTTCTACTGTTTTCTCCTCTTTTCTCTGTGTTCTCCTGGGTTCTCCTCATTTCTCCTGTTTTATCCTCTTTTCTACTGTTTTATCCTCTTTCTCCTCTTTCCTCCTCTCGTGTCCTGGGTTTCTCCACCTTTCTGTTCTTTTCTCCTCGTTTATCCTCTTTTCCACTCTTTTCTCCTGTTTTCTAATCTTTTCTCCTTTTTTATTCTGTTTTCTCCTCTTTCTCCTCATTTCTGCTGTTTTCTCCTCTTTTCTCCTGTTTTCTCCTCTTTTCTACTGTTTCCTCCTGTTTTCTAATCTTTTGTCCTCTTTTATTCTCTTTTCTCCTCTTTCTCCTCTTTCTCATTATTTCTTCGGTTTTCTCCTCTTTTCTCCTGTTTTCTCCTGTTTTCTCCTCTTTTCTACTGTTTTCTCCTGTTTTGTACTCTCTTCTCCTCTTTTCAATTGTGTTCTCCTCTTTTCTCCTCTTTTCTAAACTTTTCTCTTTTTTGATTCTCTTTTCTCCTCTTTCTCCTCTTTCTCCTGTTTTCTCCACTTTTCTACTGTTTTCTCCTGTTTTATAATCTTTTCTCCCTATTTATTCTCTTATCTCCTCATTCTCCTCATTTCTCATTTTTTCCATAGTTTTCTCCTGTTTTCTCCTCTTTTCTACTGATTTCTACTGTTTTGTACTCTTTTCTACTGTTTTCTACTGTTTTGTACTCTTTTCTCCTTTTTTATCTACTTTTCTCCTCTTTTTCCTCTTTTCTTCTGTTTTCTCCTCTTTTCTCTGTGTTCTCCTGGGTTCTCCTCATTTCTCCTGTTTTATCCTCTTTTCTACTGTTTTATCCTCTTTCTCCTCTTTCCTCCTCTAGTCTCCTGGGTTTCTCCACCTTTCTGTTCTTTTCTCCTCGTTTATCCTCTTTTCCAATCTTTTCTCCTGTTTTCTAATCTTTTCTCCTTTTTTATTCTGTTTTCTCCTCTTTCTCCTCATTTCTGCTGTTTTCTCCTCTTTTCTCCTGTTTTCTCCTCTTTTCTACTGTTTCCTCCTGTTTTCTAATCTGTTGTCCTCTTTTATTCTCTTTTCTCCTCTTTCTCCTCTTTCTCATTATTTCTTCGGTTTTCTCCTCTTTTCTCCTGTTTTCTCCTGTTTTCTCCTCTTTTCTACTGTTTTCTCCTGTTTTGTACTCTCTTCTCTTCTTTTCAACTGTGTTCTCCTCTTTTCTCCTCTTTTCTAAACTTTTCTCCTTTTTGATTCTCTTTTCTCCTCTTTCTCCTCTTTCTCCTGTTTTCTCCACTTTTCTACTGTTTTCTCCTGTTTTATAATCTTTTCTCCCTATTTATTCTCTTATCTCCTCATTCTCCTCATTTCACATTTTTTCCATAGTTTTCTCCTGTTTTCTCCTCTTTTCTACTGATTTCTCCTGTTTTATAATCTTTTCTCCCTATTTATTCTCTTTTCTCCTCTTTCTCCTCATTTCTCATTTTTTCCATAGTTTTCTCCTGTTTTCTCCTCTTTTCTACTGATTTCTACTGTTTTGTACTCTTTTCTCCTTTTTTATCTACTTTTCTCCTCTTTTTCCTCTTTTCTACTGTTTTCTCCTCTTTTCTCTGTGTTCTCCTGGGTTCTCCTCATTTCTCCTGTTTTATCCTCTTTTCTACTGTTTTATCCTCTTTCTCCTCTTTCCTCCTCTCGTGTCCTGGGTTTCTCCACCTTTCTGTTCTTTTCTCCTCGTTTATCCTCTTTTCCACTCTTTTCTCCTGTTTTCTAATCTTTTCTCCTTTTTTATTCTGTTTTCTCCTCTTTCTCCTCATTTCTGCTGTTTTCTCCTCTTTTCTCCTGTTTTCTCCTCTTTTCTACTGTTTCCTCCTGTTTTCTAATCTGTTGTCCTCTTTTATTCTCTTTTCTCCTCTTCTCCTCTTTCTCATTATTTCTTCGGTTTTCTCCTCTTTTCTCCTGTTTTCTCCTGTTTTCTCCTCTTTTCTACTGTTTTCTCCTGTTTTGTACTCTCTTCTCCTCTTTTCAACTGTGTTCTCCTCTTTTCTCCTGTTTTCTAACCTTTTCTCCTTTTTTATTCTGTTTTCTCCTCTTTCTCCTCATTTCTGCTGTTTTGTCCTCTTTTCTCCTCTTTTCAACTGTGTTCTCCTCTTTTCTCCTCTTTTCTAAACTTTTCTCCTTTTTGATTCTCTTTTCTCCTCTGGCTCCTCTGTTCTCCTGTTTTCTCCTGTTTTCTCCTCTTTTCTCCTCGTTTCTAAACTTTTCTCCTTTTTGATTCTCTTTTCTCCTCTTTCTCCTCTTTCTCCTGTTTTCTCCACTTTTCTACTGTTTTCTCCTGTTTTCTAATCTTTTCTCCTTTTTTATTCGCTTTTCTCCTCTTTCTCCTCTTTCTCCTCATTTCTCATGTTTTCCACTGTTTTCTCCTGTTTTCTCCTCTTTTCTACTGTTTTCTACTGTTTGGTACTCTTTTCTACTGTTTTCTACTGTTTTGTATTCTTTTCTCCTTTTTATCTACTTTTCTCCTCTTTTTCCTCTTTTCTTCTGTTTTCTCCTCTTTTCTCTGTGTTCTCCTGGGTTCTCCTCATTTCTCCTGTTTTATCCTCTTTTCTACTGTTTTATCCTCTTTCTCCTCTTTCCTCCTCTCGTATCCTGGGTTTCTCCACCTTTCTGTTCTTTTCTCCTCGTTTATCCTCTTTTCCACTCTTTTCTCCTGTTTTCTAATCTTTTCTCCTTTTTTATTCTCTTTTCTCCTCTTTCTCCTCTTTCTCCTCATTTCTCATGTTTACCACTGTTTTCTCCTGTTTTCTCCTCTTTTCTACTGTTTTCTACTGTTTTGTACTCTTTTCTACTGTTTTCTACTGTTTTGTACTCTTTTCTCCATTTTTATCTACTTTTCTCCTCTTTTTCCTCTTTTCTTCTGTTTTCTCCTGTGTTTTCCTCTTTTCTCCTGTTTTATCCTCTTTTCTACTGTTTTATCCTCTTTCTCCTCTTTCTCTTCATTTCACCTGTTTTCTCCTCTTTTCACCTGTTTTCTCCTCTTTTCTTCTCTTTTCTCCTCATTTCTGCTGTTTTCTCCTCATTTCTCCTGTTTTATCCTCTTTTCTACTGTTTTATCCTCTTTCTCCTCTTTCCTCCTCTCGTGTCCTGGGTTTCTCCACCTTTCTGTTCTTTTCTCCTCGTTTATCCTCTTTTCCACTCTTTTCTCCTGTTTTCTAATCTTTTCTCCTTTTTTATTCTGTTTTCTCCTCTTTCTCCTCATTTCTGCTGTTTTCTCCTCTTTTCTCCTGTTTTCTCCTCTTTTCTACTGTTTCCTCCTGTTTTCTAATCTTTTGTCCTCTTTTATTCTCTTTTCTCCTCTTTTCTCCTGTTTTCTCCTGTTTTCTACTGTTTTCTCCTGTTTTGTACTCTCTTCTCCTCTTTTCAACTGTGTTCTCCTCTTTTCTCCTGTTTTCTAACCTTTTCTCCTTTTTTATTCTGTTTTCTCCTCTTTCTCCTCATTTCTGCTGTTTTGTCCTCTTTTCTCCTCTTTTCAACTGTGTTCTCCTCTTTTCTCCTCTTTTCTAAACTTTTCTCCTTTTTGATTCTCTTTTCTCCTCTGGCTCCTCTGTTCTCCTGTTTTCTCCTGTTTTCTCCTCTTTTCTCCTCGTTTCTAAACTTTTCTCCTTTTTGATTCTCTTTTCTCCTCTTTCTCCTCTTTCTCCTGTTTTCTCCACTTTTCTACTGTTTTCTCCTGTTTTCTAATCTTTTCTCCTTTTTTATTCGCTTTTCTCCTCTTTCTCCTCTTCCTCCTCATTTCTCATGTTTTCCACTGTTTTCTCCTGTTTTCTCCTCTTTTCTACTGTTTTCTACTGTTTGGTACTCTTTTCTACTGTTTTCTACTGTTTTGTATTCTTTTCTCCTTTTTATCTACTTTTCTCCTCTTTTTCCTCTTTTCTTCTGTTTTCTCCTCTTTTCTCTGTGTTCTCCTGGGTTCTCCTCATTTCTCCTGTTTTATCCTCTTTTCTACTGTTTTATCCTCTTTCTCCTCTTTCCTCCTCTCGTGTCCTGGGTTTCTCCACCTTTCTGTTCTTTTCTCCTCGTTTATCCTCTTTTCCACTCTTTTCTCCTGTTTTCTAATCTTTTCTCCTTTTTTATTCTCTTTTCTCCTCTTTCTCCTCTTTCTCCTCATTTCTCATGTTTTCCACTGTTTTCTCCTGTTTTCTCCTGTTTTCTACTGTTTTCTACTGTTTTGTACTCTTTTCTACTGTTTTCTACTGTTTTGTACTCTTTTCTCCATTTTTATCTACTTTTCTCCTCTTTTTCCTCTTTTCTTCTGTTTTCTCCTGTGTTTTCCTCTTTTCTCCTGTTTTATCCTCTTTTCTACTGTTTTATCCTCTTTCTCCTCTTTCTCTTCATTTCACCTGTTTTCTCCTCTTTTCACCTGTTTTCTCCTCTTTTCTTCTCTTTTCTCCTCATTTCTGCTGTTTTCTCCTCTTTTCTCCTGTTTTCTCCTCTTTTCTACTGTTTCCTCCTGTTTACTAATCTTTTGTCCTCTTTTATTCTCTTTTCTCCTCTTTCTCCTCTTTCTCATTATTTCTTCGGTTTTCTCCTCTTTTCTCCTGTTTTCTCCTCTTTTCTACTGTTTTCTCCTGTTTTGTACTCTTTTCTACTGTTTTCTCCTGTTTTCTAATCGTGTCTCCTTTTTTATTCTGTTTTCTCCTCATTCTCCTCATTTCTGCTGTTTTCTCCTCTTTTCTCCTCTTTTCAACTGTGTTCTCCTCTTTTCTCCTCTTTTCTAAACTTTTCTCCTTTTTGATTGTCTTCTCCTCTTTCTCCTCTTTTCTCCTGTTTTATCCTGTTTTCTCCTCTTTTCTCCTCTTTTCTAAACTTTTCTCCTTTTTGATTCTCTTTTCTCCTCTTTCTCCTCTTTCTCCTGTTTTCTCCACTTTTCTACTGTTTTCTCCTGTTTTATAATCTTTTCTCCCTATTTATTCTCTTTTCTCCTCTTTCTCCTCATTTCTCATTTTTTCCATAGTTTTCTCCTGTTTTCTCCTCTTTTCTACTAATTTCTACTGTTTTGTACTCTTTTCTCCTTTTTTATCTACTTTTCTCCTCTTTTTCCTCTTTTCTACTGTTTTCTCCTCTTTTCTCTGTGTTCTCCTGGGTTCTCCTCATTTCTCCTGTTTTATCCTCTTTTCTACTGTTTTATCCTCTTTCTCCTCTTTCCTCCTCTCGTGTCCTGGGTTTCTCCACCTTTCTGTTCTTTTCTCCTCGTTTATCCTCTTTTCCACTCTTTTCTCCTGTTTTCTAATCTTTTCTCCTTTTTTATTCTGTTTTCTCCTCTTTCTCCTCATTTCTGCTGTTTTCTCCTCTTTTCTCCTGTTTTCTCCTCTTTTCTACTGTTTCCTCCTGTTTTCTAATCTTTTGTCCTCTTTTATTCTCTTTTCTCCTCTTTCTCCTCTTTCTCATTATTTCTTCGGTTTTCTCCTCTTTTCTCCTGTTTTCTCCTGTTTTCTCCTCTTTTCTACTGTTTTCTCCTGTTTTGTACTCTCTTCTCTTCTTTTCAACTGTGTTCTCCTCTTTTCTCCTCTTTTCTAAACTTTTCTCCTTTTTGATTCTCTTTTCTCCTCTTTCTCCTCTTTCTCCTGTTTTCTCCACTTTTCTACTGTTTTCTCCTGTTTTATAATCTTTTCTCCCTATTTATTCTCTTATCTCCTCATTCTCCTCATTTCACATTTTTTCCATAGTTTTCTCCTGTTTTCTCCTCTTTTCTACTGATTTCTCCTGTTTTATAATCTTTTCTCCCTATTTATTCTCTTTTCTCCTCTTTCTCCTCATTTCTCATTTTTTCCATAGTTTTCTCCTGTTTTCTCCTCTTTTCTACTGATTTCTACTGTTTTGTACTCTTTTCTACTGTTTTCTACTGTTTTGTACTCTTTTCTCCTTTTTTATCTACTTTTCTCCTCTTTTTCCTCTTTTCTACTGTTTTCTCCTCTTTTCTCTGTGTTCTCCTGGGTTCTCCTCATTTCTCCTGTTTTATCCTCTTTTCTACTGTTTTATCCTCTTTCTCCTCTTTCCTCCTCTCGTGTCCTGGGTTTCTCCACCTTTCTGTTCTTTTCTCCTCGTTTATCCTCTTTTCCACTCTTTTCTCCTGTTTTCTAATCTTTTCTCCTTTTTTATTCTGTTTTCTCCTCTTTCTCCTCATTTCTGCTGTTTTCTCCTCTTTTCTCCTGTTTTCTCCTCTTTTCTACTGTTTCCTCCTGTTTTCTAATCTTTTGTCCTCTTTTATTCTCTTTTCTCCTCTTTCTCCTCTTTCTCATTATTTCTTCGGTTTTCTCCTCTTTTCTCCTGTTTTCTCCTCTTTTCTACTGTTTTCTCCTGTTTTGTACTCTCTTCTCCTCTTTTCAACTGTGTTCTCCTCTTTTCTCCTGTTTTCTAACCTTTTCTCCTTTTTTATTCTGTTTTCTCCTCTTTCTCCTCATTTCTGCTGTTTTGTCCTCTTTTCTCCTCTTTTCAACTGTGTTCTCCTCTTTTCTCCTCTTTTCTAAACTTTTCTCCTTTTTGATTCTCTTTTCTCCTCTGGCTCCTCTGTTCTCCTGTTTTCTCCTGTTTTCTCCTCTTTTCTCGTCGTTTCTAAACTTTTCTCCTTTTTGATTCTCTTTTCTCCTCTTTCTCCTCTTTCTCCTGTTTTCTCCACTTTTCTACTGTTTTCTCCTGTTTTCTAATCTTTTCTCCTTTTTTATTCGCTTTTCTCCTCTTTCTCCTCTTTCTCCTCATTTCTCATGTTTTCCACTGTTTTCTCCTGTTTTCTCCTCTTTTCTACTGTTTTCTACTGTTTGGTACTCTTTTCTACTGTTTTCTACTGTTTTGTATTCTTTTCTCCTTTTTATCTACTTTTCTCCTCTTTTTCCTCTTTTCTTCTGTTTTCTCCTCTTTTCTCTGTGTTCTCCTGGGTTCTCCTCATTTCTCCTGTTTTATCCTCTTTTCTACTGTTTTATCCTCTTTCTCCTCTTTCCTCCTCTCGTATCCTGGGTTTCTCCACCTTTCTGTTCTTTTCTCCTCGTTTATCCTCTTTTCCACTCTTTTCTCCTGTTTTCTAATCTTTTCTCCTTTTTTATTCTCTTTTCTCCTCTTTCTCCTCTTTCTCCTCATTTCTCATGTTTACCACTGTTTTCTCCTGTTTTCTCCTCTTTTCTACTGTTTTCTACTGTTTTGTACTCTTTTCTCCATTTTTATCTACTTTTCTCCTCTTTTTCCTCTTTTCTTCTGTTTTCTCCTGTGTTTTCCTCTTTTCTCCTGTTTTATCCTCTTTTCTACTGTTTTATCCTCTTTCTCCTCTTTCTCTTCATTTCACCTGTTTTCTCCTCTTTTCACCTGTTTTCTCCTCTTTTCTTCTCTTTTCTCCTCATTTCTGCTGTTTTCTCCTCTTTTCTCCTGTTTTCTCCTCTTTTCTACTGTTTCCTCCTGTTTACTAATCTTTTGTCCTCTTTTATTCTCTTTTCTCCTCTTTCTCCTCTTTCTCATTATTTCTTCGGTTTTCTCCTCTTTTCTCCTGTTTTCTCCTCTTTTCTACTGTTTTCTCCTGTTTTGTACTCTTTTCTACTGTTTTCTCCTGTTTTCTAATCGTTTCTCCTTTTTTATTCTGTTTTCTCCTCTTTCTCCTCATTTCTGCTGTTTTCTCCTCTTTTCTCCTCTTTTCAACTGTGTTCTCCTCTTTTCTCCTCTTTTCTAAACTTTTCTCCTTTTTGATTGTCTTCTCCTCTTTCTCCTCTTTTCTCCTGTTTTATCCTGTTTTCTCCTCTTTTCTCCTCTTTTCTAAACTTTTCTCCTTTTTGATTCTCTTTTCTCCTCTTTCTCCTCTTTCTCCTGTTTTCTCCACTTTTCTACTGTTTTCTCCTGTTTTATAATCTTTTCTCCCTATTTATTCTCTTTTCTCCTCTTTCTCCTCATTTCTCATTTTTTCCATAGTTTTCTCCTGTTTTCTCCTCTTTTCTACTGATTTCTACTGTTTTGTACTCTTTTCTACTGTTTTCTACTGTTTTGTACTCTTTTCTCCTTTTTTATCTACTTTTCTCCTCTTTTTCCTCTTTTCTACTGTTTTCTCCTCTTTTCTCTGTGTTCTCCTGGGTTCTCCTCATTTCTCCTGTTTTATCCTCTTTTCTACTGTTTTATCCTCTTTCTCCTCTTTCCTCCTCTCGTGTCCTGGGTTTCTCCACCTTTCTGTTCTTTTCTCCTCGTTTATCCTCTTTTCCACTCTTTTCTCCTGTTTTCTAATCTTTTCTCCTTTTTTATTCTGTTTTCTCCTCTTTCTCCTCATTTCTGCTGTTTTCTCCTCTTTTCTCCTGTTTTCTCCTCTTTTCTACTGTTTCCTCCTGTTTTCTAATCTTTTGTCCTCTTTTATTCTCTTTTCTCCTCTTTCTCCTCTTTCTCATTATTTCTTCGGTTTTCTCCTCTTTTCTCCTGTTTTCTCCTGTTTTCTCCTCTTTTCTACTGTTTTCTCCTGTTTTGTACTCTCTTCTCCTCTTTTCAATTGTGTTCTCCTCTTTTCTCCTCTTTTCTAAACTTTTCTCTTTTTTGATTCTCTTTTCTCCTCTTTCTCCTCTTTCTCCTGTTTTCTCCACTTTTCTACTGTTTTCTCCTGTTTTATAATCTTTTCTCCCTATTTATTCTCTTATCTCCTCATTCTCCTCATTTCTCATTTTTTCCATAGTTTTCTCCTGTTTTCTCCTCTTTTCTACTGATTTCTACTGTTTTGTACTCTTTTCTACTGTTTTCTACTGTTTTGTACTCTTTTCTCCTTTTTTATCTACTTTTCTCCTCTTTTTCCTCTTTTCTTCTGTTTTCTCCTCTTTTCTCTGTGTTCTCCTGGGTTCTCCTCATTTCTCCTGTTTTATCCTCTTTTCTACTGTTTTATCCTCTTTCTCCTCTTTCCTCCTCTCGTGTCCTGGGTTTCTCCACCTTTCTGTTCTTTTCTCCTCGTTTATCCTCTTTTCCACTCTTTTCTCCTGTTTTCTAATCTTTTCTCCTTTTTTATTCTGTTTTCTCCTCTTTCTCCTCATTTCTGCTGTTTTCTCCTCTTTTCTCCTGTTTTCTCCTCTTTTCTACTGTTTCCTCCTGTTTTCTAATCTGTTGTCCTCTTTTATTCTCTTTTCTCCTCTTTCTCCTCTTTCTCATTATTTCTTCGGTTTTCTCCTCTTTTCTCCTGTTTTCTCCTGTTTTCTCCTCTTTTCTACTGTTTTCTCCTGTTTTGTACTCTCTTCTCTTCTTTTCAACTGTGTTCTCCTCTTTTCTCCTCTTTTCTAAACTTTTCTCCTTTTTGATTCTCTTTTCTCCTCTTTCTCCTCTTTCTCCTGTTTTCTCCACTTTTCTACTGTTTTCTCCTGTTTTATAATCTTTTCTCCCTATTTATTCTCTTATCTCCTCATTCTCCTCATTTCACATTTTTTCCATAGTTTTCTCCTGTTTTCTCCTCTTTTCTACTGATTTCTCCTGTTTTATAATCTTTTCTCCCTATTTATTCTCTTTTCTCCTCTTTCTCCTCATTTCTCATTTTTTCCATAGTTTTCTCCTGTTTTCTCCTCTTTTCTACTGATTTCTACTGTTTTGTACTCTTTTCTACTGTTTTCTACTGTTTTGTACTCTTTTCTCCTTTTTTATCTACTTTTCTCCTCTTTTTCCTCTTTTCTACTGTTTTCTCCTCTTTTCTCTGTGTTCTCCTGGGTTCTCCTCATTTCTCCTGTTTTATCCTCTTTTCTACTGTTTTATCCTCTTTCTCCTCTTTCCTCCTCTCGTGTCCTGGGTTTCTCCACCTTTCTGTTCTTTTCTCCTCGTTTATCCTCTTTTCCACTCTTTTCTCCTGTTTTCTAATCTTTTCTCCTTTTTTATTCTGTTTTCTCCTCTTTCTCCTCATTTCTGCTGTTTTCTCCTCTTTTCTCCTGTTTTCTCCTCTTTTCTACTGTTTCCTCCTGTTTTCTAATCTTTTGTCCTCTTTTATTCTCTTTTCTCCTCTTTCTCCTCTTTCTCATTATTTCTTCGGTTTTCTCCTCTTTTCTCCTGTTTTCTCCTCTTTTCTACTGTTTTCTCCTGTTTTGTACTCTCTTCTCCTCTTTTCAACTGTGTTCTCCTCTTTTCTCCTGTTTTCTAACCTTTTCTCCTTTTTTATTCTGTTTTCTCCTCTTTCTCCTCATTTCTGCTGTTTTGTCCTCTTTTCTCCTCTTTTCAACTGTGTTCTCCTCTTTTCTCCTCTTTTCTAAACTTTTCTCCTTTTTGATTCTCTTTTCTCCTCTGGCTCCTCTGTTCTCCTGTTTTCTCCTGTTTTCTCCTCTTTTCTCCTCGTTTCTAAACTTTTCTCCTTTTTGATTCTCTTTTCTCCTCTTTCTCCTCTTTCTCCTGTTTTCTCCACTTTTCTACTGTTTTCTCCTGTTTTCTAATCTTTTCTCCTTTTTTATTCGCTTTTCTCCTCTTTCTCCTCTTTCTCCTCATTTCTCATGTTTTCCACTGTTTTCTCCTGTTTTCTCCTCTTTTCTACTGTTTTCTACTGTTTGGTACTCTTTTCTACTGTTTTCTACTGTTTTGTATTCTTTTCTCCTTTTTATCTACTTTTCTCCTCTTTTTCCTCTTTTCTTCTGTTTTCTCCTCTTTTCTCTGTGTTCTCCTGGGTTCTCCTCATTTCTCCTGTTTTATCCTCTTTTCTACTGTTTTATCCTCTTTCTCCTCTTTCCTCCTCTCGTATCCTGGGTTTCTCCACCTTTCTGTTCTTTTCTCCTCGTTTATCCTCTTTTCCACTCTTTTCTCCTGTTTTCTAATCTTTTCTCCTTTTTTATTCTCTTTTCTCCTCTTTCTCCTCTTTCTCCTCATTTCTCATGTTTACCACTGTTTTCTCCTGTTTTCTCCTCTTTTCTACTGTTTTCTACTGTTTTGTACTCTTTTCTCCATTTTTATCTACTTTTCTCCTCTTTTTCCTCTTTTCTTCTGTTTTCTCCTGTGTTTTCCTCTTTTCTCCTGTTTTATCCTCTTTTCTACTGTTTTATCCTCTTTCTCCTCTTTCTCTTCATTTCACCTGTTTTCTCCTCTTTTCACCTGTTTTCTCCTCTTTTCTTCTCTTTTCTCCTCATTTCTGCTGTTTTCTCCTCTTTTCTCCTGTTTTCTCCTCTTTTCTACTGTTTCCTCCTGTTTACTAATCTTTTGTCCTCTTTTATTCTCTTTTCTCCTCTTTCTCCTCTTTCTCATTATTTCTTCGGTTTTCTCCTCTTTTCTCCTGTTTTCTCCTCTTTTCTACTGTTTTCTCCTGTTTTGTACTCTTTTCTACTGTTTTCTCCTGTTTTCTAATCGTTTCTCCTTTTTTATTCTGTTTTCTCCTCTTTCTCCTCATTTCTGCTGTTTTCTCCTCTTTTCTCCTCTTTTCAACTGTGTTCTCCTCTTTTCTCCTCTTTTCTAAACTTTTCTCCTTTTTGATTGTCTTCTCCTCTTTCTCCTCTTTTCTCCTGTTTTATCCTGTTTTCTCCTCTTTTCTCCTCTTTTCTAAACTTTTCTCCTTTTTGATTCTCTTTTCTCCTCTTTCTCCTCTTTCTCCTGTTTTCTCCACTTTTCTACTGTTTTCTCCTGTTTTATAATCTTTTCTCCCTATTTATTCTCTTTTCTCCTCTTTCTCCTCATTTCTCATTTTTTCCATAGTTTTCTCCTGTTTTCTCCTCTTTTCTACTGATTTCTACTGTTTTGTACTCTTTTCTACTGTTTTCTACTGTTTTGTACTCTTTTCTCCTTTTTTATCTACTTTTCTCCTCTTTTTCCTCTTTTCTACTGTTTTCTCCTCTTTTCTCTGTGTTCTCCTGGGTTCTCCTCATTTCTCCTGTTTTATCCTCTTTTCTACTGTTTTATCCTCTTTCTCCTCTTTCCTCCTCTCGTGTCCTGGGTTTCTCCACCTTTCTGTTCTTTTCTCCTCGTTTATCCTCTTTTCCACTCTTTTCTCCTGTTTTCTAATCTTTTCTCCTTTTTTATTCTGTTTTCTCCTCTTTCTCCTCATTTCTGCTGTTTTCTCCTCTTTTCTCCTGTTTTCTCCTCTTTTCTACTGTTTCCTCCTGTTTTCTAATCTTTTGTCCTCTTTTATTCTCTTTTCTCCTCTTTCTCCTCTTTCTCATTATTTCTTCGGTTTTCTCCTCTTTTCTCCTGTTTTCTCCTGTTTTCTCCTCTTTTCTACTGTTTTCTCCTGTTTTGTACTCTCTTCTCCTCTTTTCAATTGTGTTCTCCTCTTTTCTCCTCTTTTCTAAACTTTTCTCTTTTTTGATTCTCTTTTCTCCTCTTTCTCCTCTTTCTCCTGTTTTCTCCACTTTTCTACTGTTTTCTCCTGTTTTATAATCTTTTCTCCCTATTTATTCTCTTATCTCCTCATTCTCCTCATTTCTCATTTTTTCCATAGTTTTCTCCTGTTTTCTCCTCTTTTCTACTGATTTCTACTGTTTTGTACTCTTTTCTACTGTTTTCTACTGTTTTGTACTCTTTTCTCCTTTTTTATCTACTTTTCTCCTCTTTTTCCTCTTTTCTTCTGTTTTCTCCTCTTTTCTCTGTGTTCTCCTGGGTTCTCCTCATTTCTCCTGTTTTATCCTCTTTTCTACTGTTTTATCCTCTTTCTCCTCTTTCCTCCTCTCGTGTCCTGGGTTTCTCCACCTTTCTGTTCTTTTCTCCTCGTTTATCCTCTTTTCCACTCTTTTCTCCTGTTTTCTAATCTTTTCTCCTTTTTTATTCTGTTTTCTCCTCTTTCTCCTCATTTCTGCTGTTTTCTCCTCTTTTCTCCTGTTTTCTCCTCTTTTCTACTGTTTCCTCCTGTTTTCTAATCTGTTGTCCTCTTTTATTCTCTTTTCTCCTCTTTCTCCTCTTTCTCATTATTTCTTCGGTTTTCTCCTCTTTTCTCCTGTTTTCTCCTGTTTTCTCCTCTTTTCTACTGTTTTCTCCTGTTTTGTACTCTCTTCTCTTCTTTTCAACTGTGTTCTCCTCTTTTCTCCTCTTTTCTAAACTTTTCTCCTTTTTGATTCTCTTTTCTCCTCTTTCTCCTCTTTCTCCTGTTTTCTCCACTTTTCTACTGTTTTCTCCTGTTTTATAATCTTTTCTCCCTATTTATTCTCTTATCTCCTCATTCTCCTCATTTCACATTTTTTCCATAGTTTTCTCCTGTTTTCTCCTCTTTTCTACTGATTTCTCCTGTTTTATAATCTTTTCTCCCTATTTATTCTCTTTTCTCCTCTTTCTCCTCATTTCTCATTTTTTCCATAGTTTTCTCCTGTTTTCTCCTCTTTTCTACTGATTTCTACTGTTTTGTACTCTTTTCTACTGTTTTCTACTGTTTTGTACTCTTTTCTCCTTTTTTATCTACTTTTCTCCTCTTTTTCCTCTTTTCTACTGTTTTCTCCTCTTTTCTCTGTGTTCTCCTGGGTTCTCCTCATTTCTCCTGTTTTATCCTCTTTTCTACTGTTTTATCCTCTTTCTCCTCTTTCCTCCTCTCGTGTCCTGGGTTTCTCCACCTTTCTGTTCTTTTCTCCTCGTTTATCCTCTTTTCCACTCTTTTCTCCTGTTTTCTAATCTTTTCTCCTTTTTTATTCTGTTTTCTCCTCTTTCTCCTCATTTCTGCTGTTTTCTCCTCTTTTCTCCTGTTTTCTCCTCTTTTCTACTGTTTCCTCCTGTTTTCTAATCTTTTGTCCTCTTTTATTCTCTTTTCTCCTCTTTCTCCTCTTTCTCATTATTTCTTCGGTTTTCTCCTCTTTTCTCCTGTTTTCTCCTGTTTTCTCCTCTTTTCTACTGTTTTCTCCTGTTTTGTACTCTCTTCTCCTCTTTTCAACTGTGTTCTCCTCTTTTCTCCTGTTTTCTAACCTTTTCTCCTTTTTTATTCTGTTTTCTCCTCTTTCTCCTCATTTCTGCTGTTTTGTCCTCTTTTCTCCTCTTTTCAACTGTGTTCTCCTCTTTTCTCCTCTTTTCTAAACTTTTCTCCTTTTTGATTCTCTTTTCTCCTCTGGCTCCTCTGTTCTCCTGTTTTCTCCTGTTTTCTCCTCTTTTCTCCTCGTTTCTAAACTTTTCTCCTTTTTGATTCTCTTTTCTCCTCTTTCTCCTCTTTCTCCTGTTTTCTCCACTTTTCTACTGTTTTCTCCTGTTTTCTAATCTTTTCTCCTTTTTTATTCGCTTTTCTCCTCTTTCTCCTCTTTCTCCTCATTTCTCATGTTTTCCACTGTTTTCTCCTGTTTTCTCCTCTTTTCTACTGTTTTCTACTGTTTGGTACTCTTTTCTACTGTTTTCTACTGTTTTGTATTCTTTTCTCCTTTTTATCTACTTTTCTCCTCTTTTTCCTCTTTTCTTCTGTTTTCTCCTCTTTTCTCTGTGTTCTCCTGGGTTCTCCTCATTTCTCCTGTTTTATCCTCTTTTCTACTGTTTTATCCTCTTTCTCCTCTTTCCTCCTCTCGTATCCTGGGTTTCTCCACCTTTCTGTTCTTTTCTCCTCGTTTATCCTCTTTTCCACTCTTTTCTCCTGTTTTCTAATCTTTTCTCCTTTTTTATTCTCTTTTCTCCTCTTTCTCCTCTTTCTCCTCATTTCTCATGTTTACCACTGTTTTCTCCTGTTTTCTCCTCTTTTCTACTGTTTTCTACTGTTTTGTACTCTTTTCTACTGTTTTCTACTGTTTTGTACTCTTTTCTCCATTTTTATCTACTTTTCTCCTCTTTTTCCTCTTTTCTTCTGTTTTCTCCTGTGTTTTCCTCTTTTCTCCTGTTTTATCCTCTTTTCTACTGTTTTATCCTCTTTCTCCTCTTTCTCTTCATTTCACCTGTTTTCTCCTCTTTTCACCTGTTTTCTCCTCTTTTCTTCTCTTTTCTCCTCATTTCTGCTGTTTTCTCCTCTTTTCTCCTGTTTTCTCCTCTTTTCTACTGTTTCCTCCTGTTTACTAATCTTTTGTCCTCTTTTATTCTCTTTTCTCCTCTTTCTCCTCTTTCTCATTATTTCTTCGGTTTTCTCCTCTTTTCTCCTGTTTTCTCCTCTTTTCTACTGTTTTCTCCTGTTTTGTACTCTTTTCTACTGTTTTCTCCTGTTTTCTAATCGTTTCTCCTTTTTTATTCTGTTTTCTCCTCTTTCTCCTCATTTCTGCTGTTTTCTCCTCTTTTCTCCTCTTTTCAACTGTGTTCTCCTCTTTTCTCCTCTTTTCTAAACTTTTCTCCTTTTTGATTGTCTTCTCCTCTTTCTCCTCTTTTCTCCTGTTTTATCCTGTTTTCTCCTCTTTTCTCCTCTTTTCTAAACTTTTCTCCTTTTTGATTCTCTTTTCTCCTCTTTCTCCTCTTTCTCCTGTTTTCTCCACTTTTCTACTGTTTTCTCCTGTTTTATAATCTTTTCTCCCTATTTATTCTCTTTTCTCCTCTTTCTCCTCATTTCTCATTTTTTCCATAGTTTTCTCCTGTTTTCTCCTCTTTTCTACTGATTTCTACTGTTTTGTACTCTTTTCTACTGTTTTCTACTGTTTTGTACTCTTTTCTCCTTTTTTATCTACTTTTCTCCTCTTTTTCCTCTTTTCTACTGTTTTCTCCTCTTTTCTCTGTGTTCTCCTGGGTTCTCCTCATTTCTCCTGTTTTATCCTCTTTTCTACTGTTTTATCCTCTTTCTCCTCTTTCCTCCTCTCGTGTCCTGGGTTTCTCCACCTTTCTGTTCTTTTCTCCTCGTTTATCCTCTTTTCCACTCTTTTCTCCTGTTTTCTAATCTTTTCTCCTTTTTTATTCTGTTTTCTCCTCTTTCTCCTCATTTCTGCTGTTTTCTCCTCTTTTCTCCTGTTTTCTCCTCTTTTCTACTGTTTCCTCCTGTTTTCTAATCTTTTGTCCTCTTTTATTCTCTTTTCTCCTCTTTCTCCTCTTTCTCATTATTTCTTCGGTTTTCTCCTCTTTTCTCCTGTTTTCTCCTGTTTTCTCCTCTTTTCTACTGTTTTCTCCTGTTTTGTACTCTCTTCTCCTCTTTTCAATTGTGTTCTCCTCTTTTCTCCTCTTTTCTAAACTTTTCTCTTTTTTGATTCTCTTTTCTCCTCTTTCTCCTCTTTCTCCTGTTTTCTCCACTTTTCTACTGTTTTCTCCTGTTTTATAATCTTTTCTCCCTATTTATTCTCTTATCTCCTCATTCTCCTCATTTCTCATTTTTTCCATAGTTTTCTCCTGTTTTCTCCTCTTTTCTACTGATTTCTACTGTTTTGTACTCTTTTCTACTGTTTTCTACTGTTTTGTACTCTTTTCTCCTTTTTTATCTACTTTTCTCCTCTTTTTCCTCTTTTCTTCTGTTTTCTCCTCTTTTCTCTGTGTTCTCCTGGGTTCTCCTCATTTCTCCTGTTTTATCCTCTTTTCTACTGTTTTATCCTCTTTCTCCTCTTTCCTCCTCTAGTCTCCTGGGTTTCTCCACCTTTCTGTTCTTTTCTCCTCGTATATCCTCTTTTCCACTCTTTTCTCCTGTTTTCTAACCTTTTCTCCTTTTTTATTCTGTTTTCTCCTCTTTCTCCTCATTTCTGCTGTTTTGTCCTCTTTTCTCCTCTTTTCAACTGTGTTCTCCTCTTTTCTCCTCTTTTCTAAACTTTTCTCCTTTTTGATTCTCTTTTCTCCTCTGTTCTCCTGTTTTCTCCTGTTTTCTCCTCTTTTCTCCTCTTTTCTAAACTTTTCTCCTTTTTGATTCTCTTTTCTCCTCTTTCTCCTCTTTCTCCTGTTTTCTCCACTTTTCTACTGTTTTCTCCTGTTTTCTAATCTTTTCTCCTTTTTTATTCGCTTTTCTCCTCTTTCTCCTCTTTCTCCTCATTTCTCATGTTTTCCACTGTTTTCTCCTGTTTTCTCCTCTTTTCTACTGTTTTCTACTGTTTGGTACTCTTTTCTACTGTTTTCTACTGTTTTGTATTCTTTTCTCCTTTTTATCTACTTTTCTCCTCTTTTTCCTCTTTTCTTCTGTTTTCTCCTCTTTTCTCTGTGTTCTCCTGGGTTCTCCTCATTTCTCCTGTTTTATCCTCTTTTCTACTGTTTTATCCTCTTTCTCCTCTTTCCTCCTCTTGTCTCCTGGGTTTCTCCACCTTTCTGTTCTTTTCTCCTCGTTTATCCTCTTTTCCACTCTTTTCTCCTGTTTTCTAATCTTTTCTCCTTTTTTATTCTGTTTTCTCCTCTTTCTCCTCATTTCTGCTGTTTTCTCCTCTTTTCTCCTGTTTTCTCCTCTTTTCTCCTGTTTTCTCCTCTTTTCTACTGTTTCCTCCTGTTTTCTAATCTTTTGTCCTCTTTTATTCTCTTTTCTCCTCTTTCTGCTCTTTCTCATTATTTCTTCGGTTTTCTCCTCTTTTCTCCTGTTTTCTCCTGTTTTCTCCTCTTTTCTACTGTTTTCTCCTGTTTTGTACTCTTTTCTCCTCTTTTCAATTGTGTTCTCCTCTTTTCTCCTCTTTTCTAAACTTTTCTCCTTTTTGATTCTCTTTTCTCCTCTTTCTCCTCTTTCTCCTGTTTTCTCCACTTTTCTACTGTTTTCTCCTGTTTTATAATCTTTTCTCCCTATTTATTCTCTTATCTCCTCATTCTCCTCATTTCTCATTTTTTCCATAGTTTTCTCCTGTTTTCTCCTCTTTTCTACTGATTTCTACTGTTTTGTACTCTTTTCTACTGTTTTCTACTGTTTTGTACTCTTTTCTCCTTTTTTATCTACTTTTCTCCTCTTTTTCCTCTTTTCTTCTGTTTTCTCCTCTTTTCTCTGTGTTCTCCTGGGTTCTCCTCATTTCTCCTGTTTTATCCTCTTTTCTACTGTTTTATCCTCTTTCTCCTCTTTCCTCCTCTAGTCTCCTGGGTTTCTCCACCTTTCTGTTCTTTTCTCCTCGTATATCCTCTTTTCCACTCTTTTCTCCTGTTTTCTAACCTTTTCTCCTTTTTTATTCTGTTTTCTCCTCTTTCTCCTCATTTCTGCTGTTTTTGTCCTCTTTTCTCCTCTTTTCAACTGTGTTCTCCTCTTTTCTCCTCTTTTCTAAACTTTTCTCCTTTTTGATTCTCTTTTCTCCTCTGTTCTCCTGTTTTCTCCTGTTTTCTCCTCTTTTCTCCTCTTTTCTAAACTTTTCTCCTTTTTGATTCTCTTTTCTCCTCTTTCTCCTCTTTCTCCTGTTTTCTCCACTTTTCTACTGTTTTCTCCTGTTTTCTAATCTTTTCTCCTTTTTTATTCGCTTTTCTCCTCTTTCTCCTCTTTCTCCTCATTTCTCATGTTTTCCACTGTTTTCTCCTGTTTTCTCCTCTTTTCTACTGTTTTCTACTGTTTGGTACTCTTTTCTACTGTTTTCTACTGTTTTGTATTCTTTTCTCCTTTTTATCTACTTTTCTCCTCTTTTTCCTCTTTTCTTCTGTTTTCTCCTCTTTTCTCTGTGTTCTCCTGGGTTCTCCTCATTTCTCCTGTTTTATCCTCTTTTCTACTGTTTTATCCTCTTTCTCCTCTTTCCTCCTCTTGTCTCCTGGGTTTCTCCACCTTTCTGTTCTTTTCTCCTCGTTTATCCTCTTTTCCACTCTTTTCTCCTGTTTTCTAATCTTTTCTCCTTTTTTATTCTGTTTTCTCCTCTTTCTCCTCATTTCTGCTGTTTTCTCCTCTTTTCTCCTGTTTTCTCCTCTTTTCTACTGTTTCCTCCTGTTTTCTAATCTTTTGTCCTCTTTTATTCTCTTTTCTCCTCTTTCTCCTCTTTCTCATTATTTCTTCGGTTTTCTCCTCTTTTCTCCTGTTTTCTCCTCTTTTCTACTGTTTTCTCCTGTTTTGTACTCTTTTCTACTGTTTTCTCCTGTTTTCTAATCGTTTCTCCTTTTTTATTCTGTTTTCTCCTCTTTCTCCTCATTTCTGCTGTTTTCTCCTCTTTTCTCCTCTTTTCAACTGTGTTCTCCTCTTTTCTCCTCTTTTCTAAACTTTTCTCCTTTTTGATTGTCTTCTCCTCTTTCTCCTCTTTTCTCCTGTTTTATCCTGTTTTCTCCTCTTTTCTCCTCTTTTCTAAACTTTTCTCCTTTTTGATTCTCTTTTCTCCTCTTTCTCCTCTTTCTCCTGTTTTCTCCACTTTTCTACTGTTTTCTCCTGTTTTATAATCTTTTCTCCCTATTTATTCTCTTTTCTCCTCTTTCTCCTCATTTCTCCCCCATTTTTTCCATAGTTTCCTCCTGTTTTCTCCTCTTTTCTACTGATTTCTACTGTTTTGTACTCTTTTCTACTGTTTTCTACTGTTTTGTACTCTTTTCTCCTTTTTTATCTACTTTTCTCCTCTTTTTCCTCTTTTCTACTGTTTTCTCCTCTTTTCTCTGTGTTCTCCTGGGTTCTCCTCATTTCTCCTGTTTTATCCTCTTTTCTACTGTTTTATCCTCTTTCTCCTCTTTCCTCCTCTCGTGTCCTGGGTTTCTCCACCTTTCTGTTCTTTTCTCCTCGTTTATCCTCTTTTCCACTCTTTTCTCCTGTTTTCTAATCTTTTCTCCTTTTTTATTCTGTTTTCTCCTCTTTCTCCTCATTTCTGCTGTTTTCTCCTCTTTTCTCCTGTTTTCTCCTCTTTTCTACTGTTTCCTCCTGTTTTCTAATCTTTTGTCCTCTTTTATTCTCTTTTCTCCTCTTTCTCCTCTTTCTCATTATTTCTTCGGTTTTCTCCTCTTTTCTCCTGTTTTCTCCTGTTTTCTCCTGTTTTCTACTGTTTTCTCCTGTTTTGTACTCTTTTCTCCTTTTTGATTCTCTTTTCTCCTCTTTCTCCTCTTTCTCCTGTTTACTCCACTTTTCTACTGTTTTCTCCTGTTTTCTAATCTTTTCTCCTTTTTTATTCTCTTTTCTCCTCTTTCTCCTCTTTCTCCTCATTTCTCATGTTTTCCACTGTTTTCTCCTGTTTTCTCCTCTTTTCTACTGTTTTCTACTGTTTTGTACTCTTTTCTCCTATTTTATCTACTTTTCTCCTCTTTTTCCTCTTTTCTTCTGTTTTCTCCTGTGTTCTCCTCTTTTCTCCTGTTTTATCCTCTTTTCTACTGTTTTATCCTCTTTCTCCTCTTTCTCTTCATTTCACCTGTTTTCTCCTCTTTTCACCTGTTTTCTCCTCTTTTCTTCTCTTTTCTCCTCATTTCTGCTGTTTTCTCCTCTTTTCTCCTGTTTTCTCCTCTTTTCTACTGTTTCCTCCTGTTTTCTAATCTTTTGTCCTCTTTTATTCTCTTTTCTCCTCTTTCTCCTCTTTCTCATTATTTCTTCGGTTTTCTCCTCTTTTCTCCTGTTTTCTCCTGTTTTCTCCTCTTTTCTACTGTTTTCTCCTGTTTTGTACTCTCTTCTCCTCTTTTCAACTGTGTTCTCCTCTTTTCTCCTCTTTTCTAAACTTTTCTCCTTTTTGATTCTCTTTTCTCCTCTTTCTCCTCTTTCTCCTGTTTTCTCCACTTTTCTACTGTTTTCTCCTGTTTTATAATCTTTTCTCCCTATTTATTCTCTTATCTCCTCATTCTCCTCATTTCACATTTTTTCCATAGTTTTCTCCTGTTTTCTCCTCTTTTCTACTGATTTCTACTGTTTTGTACTCTTTTCTACTGTTTTCTACTGTTTTGTACTCTTTTCTCCTTTTTTATCTACTTTTCTCCTCTGTTTCCTCTTTTCTTCTGTTTTCTCCTCTTTTCTCTGTGTTCTCCTGGGTTCTCCTCATTTCTCCTGTTTTATCCTCTTTTCTACTGTTTTATCCTCTTTCTCCTCTTTCCTCCTCTAGTCTCCTGGGTTTCTCCACCTTTCTGTTCTTTTCTCCTCGTATATCCTCTTTTCCACTCTTTTCTCCTGTTTTCTAATCTTTTCTCCTTTTTTATTCTGTTTTCTCCTCTTTTTCCTCATTTCTGCTGTTTTCTCCTCTTTTCTCCTGTTTTCTCCTCTTTTCTACTGTTTCCTCCTGTTTTCTAATCTTTTGTCCTCTTTTATTCTCTTTTCTCCTCTGGCTCCTCTGTTCTCCTGTTTTCTCCTGTTTTCTCCTCTTTTCTCCTCGTTTCTAAACTTTTCTCCTTTTTGATTCTCTTTTCTCCTCTTTCTCCTCTTTCTCCTGTTTTCTCCACTTTTCTACTGTTTTCTCCTGTTTTCTAATCTTTTCTCCTTTTTTATTCGCTTTTCTCCTCTTTCTCCTCTTTCTCCTCATTTCTCATGTTTTCCACTGTTTTCTCCTGTTTTCTCCTCTTTTCTACTGTTTTCTACTGTTTGGTACTCTTTTCTACTGTTTTCTACTGTTTTGTATTCTTTTCTCCTTTTTATCTACTTTTCTCCTCTTTTTCCTCTTTTCTTCTGTTTTCTCCTCTTTTCTCTGTGTTCTCCTGGGTTCTCCTCATTTCTCCTGTTTTATCCTCTTTTCTACTGTTTTATCCTCTTTCTCCTCTTTCCTCCTCATGTCTCCTGGGTTTCTCCACCTTTCTGTTCTTTTCTCCTCGTTTATCCTCTTTTCCACTCTTTTCTCCTGTTTTCTAATCTTTTCTCCTTTTTTATTCTCTTTTCTCCTCTTTCTCCTCTTTCTCCTCATTTCTCATGTTTTCCACTGTTTTCTCCTGTTTTCTCCTCTTTTCTACTGTTTTCTACTGTTTTGTACTCTTTTCTACTGTTTTCTACTGTTTTGTACTCTTTTCTCCTTTTTTATCTACTTTTCTCCTCTTTTTCCTCTTTTCTTCTGTTTTCTCCTGTGTTCTCCTCTTTTCTCCTGTTTTATCCTCTTTTCTACTGTTTTATCGTCTTTCTCCTCTTTGTCTTCATTTCACTTGTTTTCTCCTCTTTTCTCCTGTTTTTTTCCTCTTTTCTCCTGTGTTCTCCTCTTTTCTCCTCTTTTCTCCTTTTTTATTCTCTTTTCTCCTCTTTCTCCTCTTTCTCTTCATTTCACCTGTTTTCTCCTCTTTTCACCTGTTTTCTCCTCTTTTCTTCTCTTTTCTCCTGTTTTATCCCCTTTTCTACTGTTTTATCCTCTTTCTCCTCTTTCCTCCTCTAGTCTCCTGGGTTTCTCCACCTTTCTGTTCTTTTCTCCTCGTTTATCCTGTTTTCCACTCTTTTCTCCTGTTTTCTAATCTTTTCTCCTTTTTTATTCTGTTTTCTCCTCTTTCTCCTCATTTCTGCTGTTTTCTCCTCTTTTCTCCTGTTTTCTCCTCTTTTCTACTGTTTCCTCCTGTTTTCTAATCTGTTGTCCTCTTTTATTCTCTTTTCTCCTCTTTCTCCTCTTTCTCATTATTTCTTCGTTTTTCTCCTCTTTTCTCCTGTTTTCTCCTCTTTTCTACTGTTTTCTCCTGTTTTGTACTCTTTTCTCCTCTTTTCAATTGTGTTCTCCTCTTTTCTCCACTTTTCTAAACTTTTCTCCTTTTTGATTCTCTTTTCTCCTCTTTCTCCTCTTTCTCCTGTTTACTCCACTTTTCTACTGTTTTCTCCTGTTTTCTAATCTTTTCTCCTTTTTTATTGTCTTTTCTCCTCTTTCTCCTCTTTCTCCTCATTTCTCATGTTTTCCACTGTTTTCTCCTGTTTTCTCCTCTTTTCTACTGTTTTCTCCTGTTCTGTACTCTTTTCTCCTCTTTTCAATTGTGTTCTCCTCTTTTCTCCTCTTTCTAAACTTTTCTCCTTTTTGATTCTCTTTTCTCCTCTTTCTCCTCTTTCTCCTGTTTACTCCACTTTTCTACTGTTTTCTCCTGTTTTCTAATCTTTTCTCCTTTTTTATTCTCTTTTCTCCTCTTTCTCCTCTTTCTCCTCATTTCTCATGTTTTCCACTGTTTTCTCCTGTTTTCTCCTCTTTTCTACTGTTTTCTACTGTTTTGTACTCTTTTCTCCTATTTTATCTACTTTTCTCCTCTTTTTCCTCTTGTCTTCTGTTTTCTCCTGTGTTCTCCTCTTTTCTCCTGTTTTATCCTCTTTTCTACTGTTTTATCCTCTTTCTCCTCTTTCTCTTCATTTCACCTGTTTTCTCCTCTTTTCACCTGTTTTCTCCTCTTTTCTTCTCTTTTCTCCTCATTTCTGCTGTTTTCTCCTCTTTTCTCCTGTTTTCTCCTCTTTTCTACTGTTTCCTCCTGTTTACTAATCTTTTGTCCTCTTTTATTCTCTTTTCTCCTCTTTCTCCTCTTTCTCATTATTTCTTCGGTTTTCTCCTCTTTTCTCCTGTTTTCTCCTCTTTTCTACTGTTTTCTCCTGTTTTGTACTCTTTTCTACTGTTTTCTCCTGTTTTCTAATCGTTTCTCCTTTTTTATTCTGTTTTCTCCTCTTTCTCCTCATTTCTGCTGTTTTCTCCTCTTTTCAACTGTGTTCTCCTCTTTTCTCCTCTTTTCTAAACTTTTCTCCTTTTTGATTGTCTTCTCCTCTTTCTCCTCTTTTCTCCTGTTTTATCCTGTTTTCTCCTCTTTTCTCCTCTTTTCTAAACTTTTCTCCTTTTTGATTCCCTTTTCTCCTCTTTCTCCTCTTTCTCCTGTTTTCTCCACTTTTCTACTGTTTTCTCCTGTTTTATAATCTTTTCTCCCTATTTATTCTCTTTTCTCCTCTTTCTCCTCATTTCTCATTTTTTCCATAGTTTTCTCCTGTTTTCTCCTCTTTTCTACTGATTTCTACTGTTTTGTACTCTTTTCTACTGTTTTCTACTGTTTTGTATTCTTTTCTCCTTTTTTATCTACTTTTCTCCTCTTTTTCCTCTTTTCTTCTGTTTTCTCCTCTTTTCTCTGTGTTCTCCTGGGTTCTCCTCATTTCTCCTGTTTTATCCTCTTTTCTACTGTTTTATCCTCTTTCTCCTCTTTCCTCCTCTTGTCTCCTGGGTTTCTCCACCTTTCTGTTCTTTTCTCCTCGTTTATCCTCTTTTCCACTCTTTTCTCCTGTTTTCTAATCTTTTCTCCTTTTTTATTCTCTTTTCTCCTCTTTCTCCTCTTTCTCCTCATTTCTCATGTTTTCCACTGTTTTCTCCTGTTTTCTCCTCTTTTCTACTGTTTTCTACTGTTTTGTACTCTTTTCTACTGTTTTCTACTGTTTTGTACTCTTTTCTCCTTTTTTATCTACTTTTCTCCTCTTTTTCCTCTTTTCTTCTGTTTTCTCCTGTGTTCTCCTCTTTTCTCCTGTTTTATCCTCTTTTCTACTGTTTTATCGTCTTTCTCCTCTTTCTCTTCATTTCACCTGTTTTCTCCTCTTTTCTCCTGTTTTTTTCCTCTTTTCTCCTGTGTTCTCCTCTTTTCTCATTTTTTATTCTCTTTTCTCCTCTTTCTCCTCTTTCTCCTGTTTTCTCCACTTTTCTACTGTTTTCTCCTGTTTTCTAATCTTTTCTCCTTTTTTATTCGCTTTTCTCCTCTTTCTCCTCTTTCTCCTCATTTCTCATGTTTTCCACTGTTTTCTCCTGTTTTCTCCTCTTTTCTACTGTTTTCTACTGTTTGGTACTCTTTTCTACTGTTTTCTACTGTTTTGTATTCTTTTCTCCTTTTTATCTACTTTTCTCCTCTTTTTCCTCTTTTCTTCTGTTTTCTCCTCTTTTCTCTGTGTTCTCCTGGGTTCTCCTCATTTCTCCTGTTTTATCCTCTTTTCTACTGTTTTATCCTCTTTCTCCTCTTTCCTCCTCTCGTATCCTGGGTTTCTCCACCTTTCTGTTCTTTTCTCCTCGTTTATCCTCTTTTCCACTCTTTTCTCCTGTTTTCTAATCTTTTCTCCTTTTTTATTCTCTTTTCTCCTCTTTCTCCTCTTTCTCCTCATTTCTCATGTTTACCACTGTTTTCTCCTGTTTTCTCCTCTTTTCTACTGTTTTCTACTGTTTTGTACTCTTTTCTCCATTTTTATCTACTTTTCTCCTCTTTTTCCTCTTTTCTTCTGTTTTCTCCTGTGTTTTCCTCTTTTCTCCTGTTTTATCCTCTTTTCTACTGTTTTATCCTCTTTCTCCTCTTTCTCTTCATTTCACCTGTTTTCTCCTCTTTTCACCTGTTTTCTCCTCTTTTCTTCTCTTTTCTCCTCATTTCTGCTGTTTTCTCCTCTTTTCTCCTGTTTTCTCCTCTTTTCTACTGTTTCCTCCTGTTTACTAATCTTTTGTCCTCTTTTATTCTCTTTTCTCCTCTTTCTCCTCTTTCTCATTATTTCTTCGGTTTTCTCCTCTTTTCTCCTGTTTTCTCCTCTTTTCTACTGTTTTCTCCTGTTTTGTACTCTTTTCTACTGTTTTCTCCTGTTTTCTAATCGTTTCTCCTTTTTTATTCTGTTTTCTCCTCTTTCTCCTCATTTCTGCTGTTTTCTCCTCTTTTCTCCTCTTTTCAACTGTGTTCTCCTCTTTTCTCCTCTTTTCTAAACTTTTCTCCTTTTTGATTGTCTTCTCCTCTTTCTCCTCTTTTCTCCTGTTTTATCCTGTTTTCTCCTCTTTTCTCCTCTTTTCTAAACTTTTCTCCTTTTTGATTCTCTTTTCTCCTCTTTCTCCTCTTTCTCCTGTTTTCTCCACTTTTCTACTGTTTTCTCCTGTTTTATAATCTTTTCTCCCTATTTATTCTCTTTTCTCCTCTTTCTCCTCATTTCTCATTTTTTCCATAGTTTTCTCCTGTTTTCTCCTCTTTTCTACTGATTTCTACTGTTTTGTACTCTTTTCTACTGTTTTCTACTGTTTTGTACTCTTTTCTCCTTTTTTATCTACTTTTCTCCTCTTTTTCCTCTTTTCTACTGTTTTCTCCTCTTTTCTCTGTGTTCTCCTGGGTTCTCCTCATTTCTCCTGTTTTATCCTCTTTTCTACTGTTTTATCCTCTTTCTCCTCTTTCCTCCTCTCGTGTCCTGGGTTTCTCCACCTTTCTGTTCTTTTCTCCTCGTTTATCCTCTTTTCCACTCTTTTCTCCTGTTTTCTAATCTTTTCTCCTTTTTTATTCTGTTTTCTCCTCTTTCTCCTCATTTCTGCTGTTTTCTCCTCTTTTCTCCTGTTTTCTCCTCTTTTCTACTGTTTCCTCCTGTTTTCTAATCTTTTGTCCTCTTTTATTCTCTTTTCTCCTCTTTCTCCTCTTTCTCATTATTTCTTCGGTTTTCTCCTCTTTTCTCCTGTTTTCTCCTGTTTTCTCCTCTTTTCTACTGTTTTCTCCTGTTTTGTACTCTCTTCTCCTCTTTTCAATTGTGTTCTCCTCTTTTCTCCTCTTTTCTAAACTTTTCTCTTTTTTGATTCTCTTTTCTCCTCTTTCTCCTCTTTCTCCTGTTTTCTCCACTTTTCTACTGTTTTCTCCTGTTTTATAATCTTTTCTCCCTATTTATTCTCTTATCTCCTCATTCTCCTCATTTCTCATTTTTTCCATAGTTTTCTCCTGTTTTCTCCTCTTTTCTACTGATTTCTACTGTTTTGTACTCTTTTCTACTGTTTTCTACTGTTTTGTACTCTTTTCTCCTTTTTTATCTACTTTTCTCCTCTTTTTCCTCTTTTCTTCTGTTTTCTCCTCTTTTCTCTGTGTTCTCCTGGGTTCTCCTCATTTCTCCTGTTTTATCCTCTTTTCTACTGTTTTATCCTCTTTCTCCTCTTTCCTCCTCTAGTCTCCTGGGTTTCTCCACCTTTCTGTTCTTTTCTCCTCGTTTATCCTCTTTTCCACTCTTTTCTCCTGTTTTCTAATCTTTTCTCCTTTTTTATTCTGTTTTCTCCTCTTTCTCCTCATTTCTGCTGTTTTCTCCTCTTTTCTCCTGTTTTCTCCTCTTTTCTACTGTTTCCTCCTGTTTTCTAATCTGTTGTCCTCTTTTATTCTCTTTTCTCCTCTTTCTCCTCTTTCTCATTATTTCTTCGGTTTTCTCCTCTTTTCTCCTGTTTTCTCCTGTTTTCTCCTCTTTTCTACTGTTTTCTCCTGTTTTGTACTCTCTTCTCTTCTTTTCAACTGTGTTCTCCTCTTTTCTCCTCTTTTCTAAACTTTTCTCCTTTTTGATTCTCTTTTCTCCTCTTTCTCCTCTTTCTCCTGTTTTCTCCACTTTTCTACTGTTTTCTCCTGTTTTATAATCTTTTCTCCCTATTTATTCTCTTATCTCCTCATTCTCCTCATTTCACATTTTTTCCATAGTTTTCTCCTGTTTTCTCCTCTTTTCTACTGATTTCTCCTGTTTTATAATCTTTTCTCCCTATTTATTCTCTTTTCTCCTCTTTCTCCTCATTTCTCATTTTTTCCATAGTTTTCTCCTGTTTTCTCCTCTTTTCTACTGATTTCTACTGTTTTGTACTCTTTTCTACTGTTTTCTACTGTTTTGTACTCTTTTCTCCTTTTTTATCTACTTTTCTCCTCTTTTTCCTCTTTTCTACTGTTTTCTCCTCTTTTCTCTGTGTTCTCCTGGGTTCTCCTCATTTCTCCTGTTTTATCCTCTTTTCTACTGTTTTATCCTCTTTCTCCTCTTTCCTCCTCTCGTGTCCTGGGTTTCTCCACCTTTCTGTTCTTTTCTCCTCGTTTATCCTCTTTTCCACTCTTTTCTCCTGTTTTCTAATCTTTTCTCCTTTTTTATTCTGTTTTCTCCTCTTTCTCCTCATTTCTGCTGTTTTCTCCTCTTTTCTCCTGTTTTCTCCTCTTTTCTACTGTTTCCTCCTGTTTTCTAATCTTTTGTCCTCTTTTATTCTCTTTTCTCCTCTTTCTCCTCTTTCTCATTATTTCTTCGGTTTTCTCCTCTTTTCTCCTGTTTTCTCCTGTTTTCTCCTCTTTTCTACTGTTTTCTCCTGTTTTGTACTCTCTTCTCCTCTTTTCAACTGTGTTCTCCTCTTTTCTCCTGTTTTCTAACCTTTTCTCCTTTTTTATTCTGTTTTCTCCTCTTTCTCCTCATTTCTGCTGTTTTGTCCTCTTTTCTCCTCTTTTCAACTGTGTTCTCCTCTTTTCTCCTCTTTTCTAAACTTTTCTCCTTTTTGATTCTCTTTTCTCCTCTGGCTCCTCTGTTCTCCTGTTTTCTCCTGTTTTCTCCTCTTTTCTCCTCGTTTCTAAACTTTTCTCCTTTTTGATTCTCTTTTCTCCTCTTTCTCCTGTTTCTCCTGTTTTCTCCACTTTTCTACTGTTTTCCCTCCTGTTTTCTAATCTTTTCTCCTTTTTTATTCGCTTTTCTCCTCTTTCTCCTCTTTCTCCTCATTTCTCATGTTTTCCACTGTTTTCTCCTGTTTTCTCCAATTTTCTACTGTTTTCTACTGTTTGGTACTCTTTTCTACTGTTTTCTACTGTTTTGTATTCTTTTCTCCTTTTTATCTACTTTTCTCCTCTTTTTCCTCTTTTCTTCTGTTTTCTCCTGTTTTCTCTGTGTTCTCCTGGGTTCTCCTCATTTCTCCTGTTTTATCCTCTTTTCTACTGTTTTATCCTCTTTCTCCTCTTTCCTCCTCTCGTATCCTGGGTTTCTCCACCTTTCTGTTCTTTTCTCCTCGTTTATCCTCTTTTCCACTCTTTTCTCCTGTTTTCTAATCTTTTCTCCTTTTTTATTCTCTTTTCTCCTCTTTCTCCTCTTTCTCCTCATTTCTCATGTTTACCACTGTTTTCTCCTGTTTTCTCCTCTTTTCTACTGTTTTCTACTGTTTTGTACTCTTTTCTACTGTTTTCTACTGTTTTGTACTCTTTTCTCCTTTTTTATCTACTTTTCTCCTCTTTTTCCTCTTTTCTTCTGTTTTCTCCTGTGTTTTCCTCTTTTCTCCTGTTTTATCCTCTTTTCTACTGTTTTATCCTCTTTCTCCTCTTTCTCTTCATTTCACCTGTTTTCTCCTCTTTTCACCTGTTTTCTCCTCTTTTCTTCTCTTTTCTCCTCATTTCTGCTGTTTTCTCCTCTTTTCTCCTGTTTTCTCCTCTTTTCTACTGTTTCCTCCTGTTTACTAATCTTTTGTCCTCTTTTATTCTCTTTTCTCCTCTTTCTCCTCTTTCTCATTATTTCTTCGGTTTTCTCCTCTTTTCTCCTGTTTTCTCCTCTTTTCTACTGTTTTCTCCTGTTTTGTACTCTTTTCTACTGTTTTCTCCTGTTTTCTAATCGTTTCTCCTTTTTTATTCTGTTTTCTCCTCTTTCTCCTCATTTCTGCTGTTTTCTCCTCTTTTCTCCTCTTTTTCAACTGTGTTCTCCTCTTTTCTCCTCTTTTCTAAAACTTTTCTCCTTTTTGATTGTCTTCTCCTCTTTCTCCTCTTTTCTCCTGTTTTATCCTGTTTTCTCCTCTTTTCTCCTCTTTTCTAAACTTTTCTCCTTTTGATTCTCTTTTCTCCTCTTTCTCCTCTTTCTCCTGTTTTCTCCACTTTTCTACTGTTTTCTCCTGTTTTATAATCTTTTCTCCCTATTTATTCTCTTTTCTCCTCTTTCTCCTCATTTCTCATTTTTTCCATAGTTTTCTCCTGTTTTCTCCTCTTTTCTACTGATTTCTACTGTTTTGTACTCTTTTCTACTGTTTTCTACTGTTTTGTACTCTTTTCTCCTTTTTTATCTACTTTTCTCCTCTTTTTCCTCTTTTCTACTGTTTTCTCCTCTTTTCTCTGTGTTCTCCTGGGTTCTCCTCATTTCTCCTGTTTTATCCTCTTTTCTACTGTTTTATCCTCTTTCTCCTCTTTCCTCCTCTCGTGTCCTGGGTTTCTCCACCTTTCTGTTCTTTTCTCCTCGTTTATCCTCTTTTCCACTCTTTTCTCCTGTTTTCTAATCTTTTCTCCTTTTTTATTCTGTTTTCTCCTCTTTCTCCTCATTTCTGCTGTTTTCTCCTCTTTTCTCCTGTTTTCTCCTCTTTTCTACTGTTTCCTCCTGTTTTCTAATCTTTTGTCCTCTTTTATTCTCTTTTCTCCTCTTTCTCCTCTTTCTCATTATTTCTTCGGTTTTCTCCTCTTTTCTCCTGTTTTCTCCTGTTTTCTCCTCTTTTCTACTGTTTTCTCCTGTTTTGTACTCTCTTCTCCTCTTTTCAATTGTGTTCTCCTCTTTTCTCCTCTTTTCTAAACTTTTCTCTTTTTTGATTCTCTTTTCTCCTCTTTCTCCTCTTTCTCCTGTTTTCTCCACTTTTCTACTGTTTTCTCCTGTTTTATAATCTTTTCTCCCTATTTATTCTCTTATCTCCTCATTCTCCTCATTTCTCATTTTTTCCATAGTTTTCTCCTGTTTTTCTCCTCTTTTCTACTGATTTCTACTGTTTTGTACTCTTTTCTACTGTTTTCTACTGTTTTGTACTCTTTTCTCCTTTTTTATCTACTTTTCTCCTCTTTTTCCTCTTTTCTTCTGTTTTCTCCTCTTTTCTCTGTGTTCTCCTGGGTTCTCCTCATTTCTCCTGTTTTATCCTCTTTTCTACTGTTTTATCCTCTTTCTCCTCTTTCCTCCTCTAGTCTCCTGGGTTTCTCCACCTTTCTGTTCTTTTCTCCTCGTATATCCTCTTTTCCACTCTTTTCTCCTGTTTTCTAACCTTTTCTCCTTTTTTATTCTGTTTTCTCCTCTTTCTCCTCATTTCTGCTGTTTTGTCCTCTTTTCTCCTCTTTTCAACTGTGTTCTCCTCTTTTCTCCTCTTTTCTAAACTTTTCTCCTTTTTGATTCTCTTTTCTCCTCTGTTCTCCTGTTTTCTCCTCTTTTCTCCTCTTTTCTCCTCTTTTCTAAACTTTTCTCCTTTTGATTCTCTTTTCTCCTCTTTCTCCTCTTTCTCCTGTTTTCTCCACTTTTCTACTGTTTTCTCCTGTTTTCTAATCTTTTCTCCTTTTTTATTCGCTTTTCTCCTCTTTCTCCTCTTTCTCCTCATTTCTCATGTTTTCCACTGTTTTCTCCTGTTTTCTCCTCTTTTCTACTGTTTTCTACTGTTTGGTACTCTTTTCTACTGTTTTCTACTGTTTTGTATTCTTTTCTCCTTTTTATCTACTTTTCTCCTCTTTTTCCTCTTTTCTTCTGTTTTTCTCCTCTTTTCTCTGTGTTCTCCTGGGTTCTCCTCATTTCTCCTGTTTTATCCTCTTTTCTACTGTTTTATCCTCTTTCTCCTCTTTCCTCCTCTTGTCTCCTGGGTTTCTCCACCTTTCTGTTCTTTTCTCCTCGTTTATCCTCTTTTCCACTCTTTTCTCCTGTTTTCTAATCTTTTCTCCTTTTTTATTCTGTTTTCTCCTCTTTCTCCTCATTTCTGCTGTTTTCTCCTCTTTTCTCCTGTTTTCTCCTCTTTTCTACTGTTTCCTCCTGTTTTCTAATCTTTTGTCCTCTTTTATTCTCTTTTCTCCTCTTTCTCCTCTTTCTCATTATTTCTTCGGTTTTCTCCTCTTTTCTCCTGTTTTCTCCTCTTTTCTACTGTTTTCTCCTGTTTTGTACTCTTTTCTACTGTTTTCTCCTGTTTTCTAATCGTTTCTCCTTTTTTATTCTGTTTTCTCCTCTTTCTCCTCATTTCTGCTGTTTTCTCCTCTTTTCTCCTCTTTTCAACTGTGTTCTCCTCTTTTCTCCTCTTTTCTAAACTTTTCTCCTTTTTGATTGTCTTCTCCTCTTTCTCCTCTTTTCTCCTGTTTTATCCTGTTTTCTCCTCTTTTCTCCTCTTTTCTAAACTTTTCTCCTTTTTGATTCTCTTTTCTCCTCTTTCTCCTCTTTCTCCTGTTTTCTCCACTTTTCTACTGTTTTCTCCTGTTTTCTAATCTTTTCTCCTTTTTGATTCTCTTTTCTCCTCTTTCTCCTCTTTCTCCTGTTTTCTCCACTTTTCTACTGTTTTCTCCTGTTTTGTACTCTTTTCTACTGTTTTCTCCTGTTTTCTAATCGTTTCTCCTTTTTTATTCTGTTTTCTCCTCTTTCTCCTCATTTCTGCTGTTTTCTCCTCTTTTCTCCTCTTTTCAACTGTGTTCTCCTCTTTTCTCCTCTTTTCTAAACTTTTCTCCTTTTTGATTGTCTTCTCCTCTTTCTCCTCTTTTCTCCTGTTTTATCCTGTTTTCTCCTCTTTTCTCCTCTTTCTAAACTTTTCTCCTTTTTGATTCTCTTTTCTCCTCTTTCTCCTCTTTCCTCCTCTAGTCTCCTGGGTTTCTCCACCTTTCTGTTCTTTTCTCCTCGTTTATCCTCTTTTCCACTCTTTTCTCCTGTTTTCTAATCTTTTCTCCTTTTTTATTCTGTTTTCTCCTCTTTCTCCTCATTTCTGCTGTTTTCTCCTCTTTTCTCCTGTTTTCTCCTCTTTTCTACTGTTTCCTCCTGTTTTCTAATCTGTTGTCCTCTTTTATTCTCTTTTCTCCTCTTTCTCCTCTTTCTCATTATTTCTTCGGTTTTCTCCTCTTTTCTCCTGTTTTCTCCTGTTTTCTCCTCTTTTCTACTGTTTTCTCCTGTTTTGTACTCTCTTCTCTTCTTTTCAACTGTGTTCTCCTCTTTTCTCCTCTTTTCTAAACTTTTCTCCTTTTTGATTCTCTTTTCTCCTCTTTCTCCTCTTTCTCCTGTTTTCTCCACTTTTCTACTGTTTTCTCCTGTTTTATAATCTTTTCTCCCTATTTATTCTCTTATCTCCTCATTCTCCTCATTTCACATTTTTTCCATAGTTTTCTCCTGTTTTCTCCTCTTTTCTACTGATTTCTCCTGTTTTATAATCTTTTCTCCCTATTTATTCTCTTTTCTCCTCTTTCTCCTCATTTCTCATTTTTTCCATAGTTTTCTCCTGTTTTCTCCTCTTTTCTACTGATTTCTACTGTTTTGTACTCTTTTCTACTGTTTTCTACTGTTTTGTACTCTTTTCTCCTTTTTTATCTACTTTTCTCCTCTTTTTCCTCTTTTCTACTGTTTTCTCCTCTTTTCTCTGTGTTCTCCTGGGTTCTCCTCATTTCTCCTGTTTTATCCTCTTTTCTACTGTTTTATCCTCTTTCTCCTCTTTCCTCCTCTCGTGTCCTGGGTTTCTCCACCTTTCTGTTCTTTTCTCCTCGTTTATCCTCTTTTCCACTCTTTTCTCCTGTTTTCTAATCTTTTCTCCTTTTTTATTCTGTTTTCTCCTCTTTCTCCTCATTTCTGCTGTTTTCTCCTCTTTTCTCCTGTTTTCTCCTCTTTTCTACTGTTTCCTCCTGTTTTCTAATCTTTTGTCCTCTTTTATTCTCTTTTCTCCTCTTTCTCCTCTTTCTCATTATTTCTTCGGTTTTCTCCTCTTTTCTCCTGTTTTCTCCTGTTTTCTCCTCTTTTCTACTGTTTTCTCCTGTTTTGTACTCTCTTCTCCTCTTTTCAACTGTGTTCTCCTCTTTTCTCCTGTTTTCTAACCTTTTCTCCTTTTTTATTCTGTTTTCTCCTCTTTCTCCTCATTTCTGCTGTTTTGTCCTCTTTTCTCCTCTTTTCAACTGTGTTCTCCTCTTTTCTCCTCTTTTCTAAACTTTTCTCCTTTTTGATTCTCTTTTCTCCTCTGGCTCCTCTGTTCTCCTGTTTTCTCCTGTTTTCTCCTCTTTTCTCCTCGTTTCTAAACTTTTCTCCTTTTTGATTCTCTTTTCTCCTCTTTCTCCTGTTTCTCCTGTTTTCTCCACTTTTCTACTGTTTTCTCCTGTTTTCTAATCTTTTCTCCTTTTTTATTCGCTTTTCTCCTCTTTCTCCTCTTTCTCCTCATTTCTCATGTTTTCCACTGTTTTCTCCTGTTTTCTCCTCTTTTCTACTGTTTTCTACTGTTTGGTACTCTTTTCTACTGTTTTCTACTGTTTTGTATTCTTTTCTCCTTTTTATCTACTTTTCTCCTCTTTTTCCTCTTTTCTTCTGTTTTCTCCTCTTTTCTCTGTGTTCTCCTGGGTTCTCCTCATTTCTCCTGTTTTATCCTCTTTTCTACTGTTTTATCCTCTTTCTCCTCTTTCCTCCTCTCGTATCCTGGGTTTCTCCACCTTTCTGTTCTTTTCTCCTCGTTTATCCTCTTTTCCACTCTTTTCTCCTGTTTTCTAATCTTTTCTCCTTTTTTATTCTCTTTTCTCCTCTTTCTCCTCTTTCTCCTCATTTCTCATGTTTACCACTGTTTTCTCCTGTTTTCTCCTCTTTTCTACTGTTTTCTACTGTTTTGTACTCTTTTCTACTGTTTTCTACTGTTTTGTACTCTTTTCTCCATTTTTATCTACTTTTCTCCTCTTTTTCCTCTTTTCTTCTGTTTTCTCCTGTGTTTTCCTCTTTTCTCCTGTTTTATCCTCTTTTCTACTGTTTTATCCTCTTTCTCCTCTTTCTCTTCATTTCACCTGTTTTCTCCTCTTTTCACCTGTTTTCTCCTCTTTTCTTCTCTTTTCTCCTCATTTCTGCTGTTTTCTCCTCTTTTCTCCTGTTTTCTCCTCTTTTCTACTGTTTCCTCCTGTTTACTAATCTTTTGTCCTCTTTTATTCTCTTTTCTCCTCTTTCTCCTCTTTCTCATTATTTCTTCGGTTTTCTCCTCTTTTCTCCTGTTTTCTCCTCTTTTCTACTGTTTTCTCCTGTTTTGTACTCTTTTCTACTGTTTTCTCCTGTTTTCTAATCGTTTCTCCTTTTTTATTCTGTTTTCTCCTCTTTCTCCTCATTTCTGCTGTTTTCTCCTCTTTTCTCCTCTTTTCAACTGTGTTCTCCTCTTTTCTCCTCTTTTCTAAACTTTTCTCCTTTTTGATTGTCTTCTCCTCTTTCTCCTCTTTTCTCCTGTTTTATCCTGTTTTCTCCTCTTTTCTCCTCTTTTCTAAACTTTTCTCCTTTTTGATTCTCTTTTCTCCTCTTTCTCCTCTTTCTCCTGTTTTCTCCACTTTTCTACTGTTTTCTCCTGTTTTATAATCTTTTCTCCCTATTTATTCTCTTTTCTCCTCTTTCTCCTCATTTCTCATTTTTTCCATAGTTTTCTCCTGTTTTCTCCTCTTTTCTACTGATTTCTACTGTTTTGTACTCTTTTCTACTGTTTTCTACTGTTTTGTACTCTTTTCTCCTTTTTTATCTACTTTTCTCCTCTTTTTCCTCTTTTCTACTGTTTTCTCCTCTTTTCTCTGTGTTCTCCTGGGTTCTCCTCATTTCTCCTGTTTTATCCTCTTTTCTACTGTTTTATCCTCTTTCTCCTCTTTCCTCCTCTCGTGTCCTGGGTTTCTCCACCTTTCTGTTCTTTTCTCCTCGTTTATCCTCTTTTCCACTCTTTTCTCCTGTTTTCTAATCTTTTCTCCTTTTTTATTCTGTTTTCTCCTCTTTCTCCTCATTTCTGCTGTTTTCTCCTCTTTTCTCCTGTTTTCTCCTCTTTTCTACTGTTTCCTCCTGTTTTCTAATCTTTTGTCCTCTTTTATTCTCTTTTCTCCTCTTTCTCCTCTTTCTCATTATTTCTTCGGTTTTCTCCTCTTTTCTCCTGTTTTCTCCTGTTTTCTCCTCTTTTCTACTGTTTTCTCCTGTTTTGTACTCTCTTCTCCTCTTTTCAATTGTGTTCTCCTCTTTTCTCCTCTTTTCTAAACTTTTCTCTTTTTTGATTCTCTTTTCTCCTCTTTCTCCTCTTTCTCCTGTTTTCTCCACTTTTCTACTGTTTTCTCCTGTTTTATAATCTTTTCTCCCTATTTATTCTCTTATCTCCTCATTCTCCTCATTTCTCATTTTTTCCATAGTTTTCTCCTGTTTTCTCCTCTTTTCTACTGATTTCTACTGTTTTGTACTCTTTTCTACTGTTTTCTACTGTTTTGTACTCTTTTCTCCTTTTTTATCTACTTTTCTCCTCTTTTTCCTCTTTTCTTCTGTTTTCTCCTCTTTTCTCTGTGTTCTCCTGGGTTCTCCTCATTTCTCCTGTTTTATCCTCTTTTCTACTGTTTTATCCTCTTTCTCCTCTTTCCTCCTCTAGTCTCCTGGGTTTCTCCACCTTTCTGTTCTTTTCTCCTCGTATATCCTCTTTTCCACTCTTTTCTCCTGTTTTCTAACCTTTTCTCCTTTTTTATTCTGTTTTCTCCTCTTTCTCCTCATTTCTGCTGTTTTGTCCTCTTTTCTCCTCTTTTCAACTGTGTTCTCCTCTTTTCTCCTCTTTTCTAAACTTTTCTCCTTTTTGATTCTCTTTTCTCCTCTGTTCTCCTGTTTTCTCCTCTTTTCTCCTCTTTTCTCCTCTTTTCTAAACTTTTCTCCTTTTTGATTCTCTTTTCTCCTCTTTCTCCTCTTTCTCCTGTTTTCTCCACTTTTCTACTGTTTTCTCCTGTTTTCTAATCTTTTCTCCTTTTTTATTCGCTTTTCTCCTCTTTCTCCTCTTTCTCCTCATTTCTCATGTTTTCCACTGTTTTCTCCTGTTTTCTCCTCTTTTCTACTGTTTTCTACTGTTTGGTACTCTTTTCTACTGTTTTCTACTGTTTTGTATTCTTTTCTCCTTTTTATCTACTTTTCTCCTCTTTTTCCTCTTTTCTTCTGTTTTCTCCTCTTTTCTCTGTGTTCTCCTGGGTTCTCCTCATTTCTCCTGTTTTATCCTCTTTTCTACTGTTTTATCCTCTTTCTCCTCTTTCCTCCTCTTGTCTCCTGGGTTTCTCCACCTTTCTGTTCTTTTCTCCTCGTTTATCCTCTTTTCCACTCTTTTCTCCTGTTTTCTAATCTTTTCTCCTTTTTTATTCTGTTTTCTCCTCTTTCTCCTCATTTCTGCTGTTTTCTCCTCTTTTCTCCTGTTTTCTCCTCTTTTCTACTGTTTCCTCCTGTTTTCTAATCTTTTGTCCTCTTTTATTCTCTTTTCTCCTCTTTCTCCTCTTTCTCATTATTTCTTCGGTTTTCTCCTCTTTTCTCCTGTTTTCTCCTCTTTTCTACTGTTTTCTCCTGTTTTGTACTCTTTTCTACTGTTTTCTCCTGTTTTCTAATCGTTTCTCCTTTTTTATTCTGTTTTCTCCTCTTTCTCCTCATTTCTGCTGTTTTCTCCTCTTTTCTCCTCTTTTCAACTGTGTTCTCCTCTTTTCTCCTCTTTTCTAAACTTTTCTCCTTTTTGATTGTCTTCTCCTCTTTCTCCTCTTTTCTCCTGTTTTATCCTGTTTTCTCCTCTTTTCTCCTCTTTTCTAAACTTTTCTCCTTTTTGATTCTCTTTTCTCCTCTTTCTCCTCTTTCTCCTGTTTTCTCCACTTTTCTACTGTTTTCTCCTGTTTTATAATCTTTTCTCCCTATTTATTCTCTTTTCTCCTCTTTCTCCTCATTTCTCATTTTTTCCATAGTTTCCTCCTGTTTTCTCCTCTTTTCTACTGATTTCTACTGTTTTGTACTCTTTTCTACTGTTTTCTACTGTTTTGTACTCTTTTCTCCTTTTTTATCTACTTTTCTCCTCTTTTTCCTCTTTTCTACTGTTTTCTCCTCTTTTCTCTGTGTTCTCCTGGGTTCTCCTCATTTCTCCTGTTTTATCCTCTTTTCTACTGTTTTATCCTCTTTCTCCTCTTTCCTCCTCTCGTGTCCTGGGTTTCTCCACCTTTCTGTTCTTTTCTCCTCGTTTATCCTGTTTTCCACTCTTTTCTCCTGTTTTCTAATCTTTTCTCCTTTTTTATTCTGTTTTCTCCTCTTTCTCCTCATTTCTGCTGTTTTCTCCTCTTTTCTCCTGTTTTCTCCTCTTTTCTACTGTTTCCTCCTGTTTTCTAATCTTTTGTCCTCTTTTATTCTCTTTTCTCCTCTTTCTCCTCTTTCTCATTATTTCTTCGGTTTTCTCCTCTTTTCTCCTGTTTTCTCCTGTTTTCTCCTCTTTTCTACTGTTTTCTCCTGTTTTGTACTCTTTTCTCCTTTTTGATTCTCTTTTCTCCTCTTTCTCCTCTTTCTCCTGTTTACTCCACTTTTCTACTGTTTTCTCCTGTTTTCTAATCTTTTCTCCTTTTTTATTCTCTTTTCTCCTCTTTCTCCTCTTTCTCCTCATTTCTCATGTTTTCCACTGTTTTCTCCTGTTTTCTCCTCTTTTCTACTGTTTTCTACTGTTTTGTACTCTTTTCTCCTATTTTATCTACTTTTCTCCTCTTTTTCCTCTTTTCTTCTGTTTTCTCCTGTGTTCTCCTCTTTTCTCCTGTTTTATCCTCTTTTCTACTGTTTTATCCTCTTTCTCCTCTTTCTCTTCATTTCACCTGTTTTCTCCTCTTTTCACCTGTTTTCTCCTCTTTTCTTCTCTTTTCTCCTCATTTCTGCTGTTTTCTCCTCTTTTCTCCTGTTTTCTCCTCTTTTCTACTGTTTCCTCCTGTTTTCTAATCTTTTGTCCTCTTTTATTCTCTTTTCTCCTCTTTCTCCTCTTTCTCATTATTTCTTCGGTTTTCTCCTCTTTTCTCCTGTTTTCTCCTGTTTTCTCCTCTTTTCTACTGTTTTCTCCTGTTTTGTACTCTCTTCTCCTCTTTTCAACTGTGTTCTCCTCTTTTCTCCTCTTTTCTAAACTTTTCTCCTTTTTGATTCTCTTTTCTCCTCTTTCTCCTCTTTCTCCTGTTTTCTCCACTTTTCTACTGTTTTCTCCTGTTTTATAATCTTTTCTCCCTATTTATTCTCTTATCTCCTCATTCTCCTCATTTCACATTTTTTCCATAGTTTTCTCCTGTTTTCTCCTCTTTTCTACTGATTTCTACTGTTTTGTACTCTTTTCTACTGTTTTCTACTGTTTTGTACTCTTTTCTCCTTTTTTATCTACTTTTCTCCTCTGTTTCCTCTTTTCTTCTGTTTTCTCCTCTTTTCTCTGTGTTCTCCTGGGTTCTCCTCATTTCTCCTGTTTTATCCTCTTTTCTACTGTTTTATCCTCTTTCTCCTCTTTCCTCCTCATGTCTCCTGGGTTTCTCCACCTTTCTGTTCTTTTCTCCTCGTTTATCCTCTTTTCCACTCTTTTCTCCTGTTTTCTAATCTTTTCTCCTTTTTTATTCTCTTTTCTCCTCTTTCTCCTCTTTCTCCTCATTTCTCATGTTTTCCACTGTTTTCTCCTGTTTTCTCCTCTTTTCTACTGTTTTCTACTGTTTTGTACTCTTTTCTACTGTTTTCTACTGTTTTGTACTCTTTTCTCCTTTTTTATCTACTTTTCTCCTCTTTTTCCTCTTTTCTTCTGTTTTCTCCTGTGTTCTCCTCTTTTCTCCTGTTTTATCCTCTTTTCTACTGTTTTATCGTCTTTCTCCTCTTTGTCTTCATTTCACTTGTTTTCTCCTCTTTTCTCCTGTTTTTTTCCTCTTTTCTCCTGTGTTCTCCTCTTTTCTCCTCTTTTCTCATTTTTTATTCTCTTTTCTCCTCTTTCTCCTCTTTCTCTTCATTTCACCTGTTTTCTCCTCTTTTCACCTGTTTTCTCCTCTTTTCTTCTCTTTTCTCCTGTTTTATCCCCTTTTCTACTGTTTTATCCTCTTTCTCCTCTTTCCTCCTCTAGTCTCCTGGGTTTCTCCACCTTTCTGTTCTTTTCTCCTCGTTTATCCTGTTTTCCACTCTTTTCTCCTGTTTTCTAATCTTTTCTCCTTTTTTATTCTGTTTTCTCCTCTTTCTCCTCATTTCTGCTGTTTTCTCCTCTTTTCTCCTGTTTTCTCCTCTTTTCTACTGTTTCCTCCTGTTTTCTAATCTGTTGTCCTCTTTTATTCTCTTTTCTCCTCTTTCTCCTCTTTCTCATTATTTCTTCGTTTTTCTCCTCTTTTCTCCTGTTTTCTCCTCTTTTCTACTGTTTTCTCCTGTTTTGCACTCTTTTCTCCTCTTTTCAATTGTGTTCTCCTCTTTTCTCCTCTTTTCTAAACTTTTCTCCTTTTTGATTCTCTTTTCTCCTCTTTCTCCTCTTTCTCCTGTTTACTCCACTTTTCTACTGTTTTCTCCTGTTTTCTAATCTTTTCTCCTTTTTTATTCTCTTTCTCCTCTTTCTCCTCTTTCTCCTCATTTCTCATGTTTTCCACTGTTTTCTCCTGTTTTCTCCTCTTTTCTACTGTTTTCTCCTGTGCTGTACTCTTTTCTCCTCTTTTCAATTGTGTTCTCCTCTTTTCTCCTCTTTTCTAAACTTTTCTCCTTTTTGATTCTCTTTTCTCCTCTTTCTCCTCTTTCTCCTGTTTACTCCACTTTTCTACTGTTTTCTCCTGTTTTCTAATCTTTTCTCCTTTTTTATTCTCTTTTCTCCTCTTTCTCCTCTTTCTCCTCATTTCTCATGTTTTCCACTGTTTTCTCCTGTTTTCTCCTCTTTTCTACTGTTTTCTACTGTTTTGTACTCTTTTCTCCTATTTTATCTACTTTTCTCCTCTTTTTCCTCTTTTCTTTCTGTTTTCTCCTGTGTTCTCCTCTTTTCTCCTGTTTTATCCTCTTTTCTACTGTTTTATCCTCTTTCTCCTCTTTCTCTTCATTTCACCTGTTTTCTCCTCTTTTCACCTGTTTTCTCCTCTTTTCTTCTCTTTTCTCCTCATTTCTGCTGTTTTCTCCTCTTTTCTCCTGTTTTCTCCTCTTTTCTACTGTTTTCTCCTGTTTTGTACTCTTTTCTACTGTTTTCTCCTGTTTTCTAATCGTTTCTCCTTTTTTATTCTGTTTTCTCCTCTTTCTCCTCATTTCTGCTGTTTTCTCCTCTTTTCAACTGTGTTCTCCTCTTTTCTCCTCTTTTCTAAACTTTTCTCCTTTTTGATTGTCTTCTCCTCTTTCTCCTCTTTTCTCCTGTTTTATCCTGTTTTCTCCTCTTTTCTCCTCTTTTCTAAACTTTTCTCCTTTTTTGATTCCCTTTTCTCCTCTTTCTCCTCTTTCTCCTGTTTTCTCCACTTTTCTACTGTTTTCTCCTGTTTTATAATCTTTTCTCCCTATTTATTCTCTTTTCTCCTCTTTCTCCTCATTTCTCATTTTTTCCATAGTTTTCTCCTGTTTTCTCCTCTTTTCTACTGATTTCTACTGTTTTGTACTCTTTTCTACTGTTTTCTACTGTTTTGTACTCTTTTCTCCTTTTTTATCTACTTTTCTCCTCTTTTTCCTCTTTTCTTCTGTTTTCCTCCTCTTTTCTCTGTGTTCTCCTGGGTTCTCCTCATTTCTCCTGTTTTATCCTCTTTTCTACTGTTTTATCCTCTTTCTCCTCTTTCCTCCTCTTGTCTCCTGGGTTTCTCCACCTTTCTGTTCTTTTCTCCTCGTTTATCCTCTTTTCCACTCTTTTCTCCTGTTTTCTAATCTTTTCTCCTTTTTTATTCTCTTTTCTCCTCTTTCTCCTCATTTCTCATGTTTTCCACTGTTTTCTCCTGTTGTCTCCTCTTTTCTACTGTTTTCTACTGTTTTGTACTCTTTTCTCCTATTTTATCTACTTTTCTCCTCTTTTTCCTCTTTTCTTCTGTTTTCTCCTGTGTTCTCCTCTTTTCTCCTGTTTTATCCTCTTTTCTACTGTTTTATCCTCTTTCTCCACTTTCTCTTCATTTCACCTGTTTTCTCCTCCTTTCACCTGTTTTCTCCTCTTTTCTTCTCTTTTCTCCTCTTTTCTCCTGTTTTTTTCCTCTTTTCTCCTGTGTTCTCCTCTTTTCTCCTGTTTTCAAATCTTTTCTCATTTTTTATTCTCTTTTGTCCTCTTTCTCCTCTTTCTCTTCATTTCACCTGTTCTCTCCTCTTATAACCTGTTTTCTCCTCTTTTCTTCTCTTTTCTCCTGTTTTATCCTCTTTTCTACTGTTTTATCCTCTTTCTCCTCTTTCCTCCTCTCGTCTCCTCGGTTTCTCCACCTTTCTGTTCTTTTCACCTCGTTTATCCTCTTTTCCACTCTTTTCTCCTGTTTTCTAATCTTTTCTCCTTTTTTATTCTGTTTTCTCCTCTTTCTCCTCATTCCTGCTGTTTTCTCCTCTTTTCTCCTCTTTTCTCCTCTTTTCTACTGTTTCCTCCTGTTTACTAATCTTTTGTCCTCTTTTATTCTCTTTTCTCCTCTTTCTCATTTTTTTTCGGTTTTCTCCTCTTTTCTCCTGTTTTCTCCTCTTTTCTACTGTTTTCTCCTGTTTTGTACTCTTTTCTACTGTTTTCTCCTGTTTTCTAATCGTTTCTCCTTTTTTATTCTGTTTTCTCCTCTTTCTCCTCATTTCTGCTGTTTTCTCCTCTTTCTCCTCTTTTCAACTGTGTTCTCCTCTTTTCTCCTCTTTTCTCCTCTTTTCTAAACTTTTCTCCTTTTTGATTCTCTTTTCTAATCTTTCTCCTCTTTTCTCCTGTTTTTCCTGTTTTCTCCTCTTTTCTCCTCTTTTCTAAACTTTTCTCCTTTTTGATTCTCTTTTCTCCTCTTTCTCCTGTTTTCTCCACTTTTCTACTGTTTTCTCCTGTTTTATAATCTTTTCTCCCTATTTATTCTCTTTTCTCCTCTTTCTCCTCATTTCTCATTTTTTCCATAGTTTTTCTCCTGTTTTCTCCTCTTTTCTACTGATTTCTACTGTTTTGTACTCTTTTCTACTGTTTTCTACTGTTTTGTACTCTTTTCTCCTTTTTTATCTACTTTTCTCCTCTTTTTCCTCTTTTCTACTGTTTCTCCTCTTTTCTCAGTGTTCTCCTGGGTTCTCCTCATTTCTCCTGTTTTATCCTCTTTTCTACTGTTTTATCCTCTTTCTCCTCTTTCCTCCTCTCGTGTCCTGGGTTTCTCCACCTTTCTGTTCTTTTCTCCTCGTTTATCCTCTTTTCCACTCTTTTCTCCTGTTTTCTAATCTTTTCTCCTTTTTTATTCTGTTTTCTCCTCTTTCTCCTCATTTCTGCTGTTTTCTCCTCTTTTCTCCTGTTTTCTCCTCTTTTCTACTGTTTCCTCCTGTTTTCTAATCTTTTGTCCTCTTTTATTCTCTTTTCTCCTCTTTCTCCTCTTTCTCATTATTTCTTCGGTTTTCTCCTCTTTTCTCCTGTTTTCTCCTGTTTTCTCCTCTTTTCTACTGTTTTCTCCTGTTTTGTACTCTTTTCTCCTTTTTTATTCTCTTTTCTCCTCTTTCTCCTCTTTCTCCTCATTTCTCATGTTTTCCACTGTTTTCTCCTGTTGTCTCCTCTTTTCTACTGTATTCTACTGTTTTGTACTCTTTTCTCCTATTTTATCTACTTTTCTCCTCTTTTTCCTCTTTTCTTCTGTTTTCTCCTGTGTTCTCCTCTTTTCTCCTGTTTTATCCTCTTTTCTACTGTTTTATCCTCTTTCTCCACTTTCTCTTCATTTCACCTGTTTTCTCCTCCTTTCACCTGTTTTCTCCTCTTTTCTTCTCTTTTCTCCTCTTTTCTCCTGTTTTTTTCCTCTTTTCTCCTGTGTTCTCCTCTTTTCTCCTGTTTTCAAATCTTTTCTCATTTTTTATTCTCTTTTGTCCTCTTTCTCCTCTTTCTCTTCATTTCACCTGTTTTCTCCTCTTATAACCTGTTTTCTCCTCTTTTCTTCTCTTTTCTCCTGTTTTATCCTCTTTTCTACTGTTTTATCCTCTTTCTCCTCTTTCCTCCTCTCGTCTCCTCGGTTTCTCCACCTTTCTGTTCTTTTCTCCTCGTTTATCCTCTTTTCCACTCTTTTCTCCTGTTTTCTAATCTTTTCTCCTTTTTTATTCTGTTTTCTCCTCTTTCTCCTCATTCCTGCTGTTTTCTCCTCTTTTCTCCTGTTTTCTCCTCTTTTCTACTGTTTCCTCCTGTTTACTAATCTTTTGTCCTCTTTTATTCTCTTTTCTCCTCTTTCTCCTCTTTCTCATTATTTCTTCGGTTTTCTCCTCTTTTCTCCTGTTTTCTCCTCTTTTCTACTGTTTTCTCCTGTTTTGTACTCTTTTCTACTGTTTTCTCCTGTTTTCTAATCGTTTCTCCTTTTTTGTTCTGTTTTCTCCTCTTTCTCCTCATTTCTGCTGTTTTCTCCTCTTTTCTCCTCTTTTCAACTGTGTTCTCCTCTTTTCTCCTCTTTTCTCCTCTTTTCTAAACTTTTCTCCTTTTTGATTGTCTTCTCCTCTTTCTCCTCTTTTCTCCTGTTTTTTCCTGTTTTCTCCTCTTTTCTCCTCTTTTCTAAACTTTTCTCCTTTTTGATTCTCTTTTCTCCTCTTTCTCCTCTTTCTCCTGTTTTCTCCACTTTTCTACTGTTTTCTCCTGTTTTATAATCTTTTCTCCCTATTTATTCTCTTTTCTCCTCTTTCTCCTCATTTCTCATTTTTTCCATAGTTTTCTCCTGTTTTCTCCTCTTTTCTACTGATTTCTACTGTTTTGTACTCTTTTCTACTGTTTTCTACTGTTTTGTACTCTTTTCTCCTTTTTTATCTACTTTTCTCCTCTTTTTCCTCTTTTCTACTGTTTTCTCCTCTTTTCTCTGTGTTTTCCTGGGTTCTCCTCATTTCTCCTGTTTTATCCTCTTTTCTACTGTTTTATCCTCTTTCTCCTCTTTCCTCCTCTCGTGTCCTGGGTTTCTCCACCTTTCTGTTCTTTTCTCCTCGTGTATCCTCTTTTCCACTCTTTTCTCCTGTTTTCTAATCTTTTCTCCTTTTTTATTCTGTTTTCTCCTCTTTCTCCTCATTTCTGCTGTTTTCTCCTCTTATCTCCTGTTTTCTCCTCTTTTCTACTGTTTCCTCCTGTTTTCTAATCTTTTGTCCTCTTTTATTCTCTTTTCTCCTCTTTCTCCTCTTTCTCATTATTTCTTCGGTTTTCTCCTCTTTTCTCCTGTTTTCTCCTGTTTTCTCCTCTTTTCTACTGTTTTCTCCTGTTTTGTACTCTTTTCTCCTTTTTTATTCTCTTTTCTCCTCTTTCTCCTCATTTCTCATGTTTTCCACTGTTTTCTCCTGTTGTCTCCTCTTTTCTACTGTATTCTACTGTTTTGTACTCTTTTCTCCTATTTTATCTACTTTTCTCCTCTTTTTCCTCTTTTCTTCTGTTTTCTCCTGTGTTCTCCTCTTTTCTCCTGTTTTATCCTCTTTTCTACTGTTTTATCCTCTTTCTCCACTTTCTCTTCATTTCACCTGTTTTCTCCTCCTTTCACCTGTTTTCTCCTCTTTTCTTCTCTTTTCTCCTCTTTTCTCCTATTTTTTTCCTCTTTTCTCCTGTTTTCTCCTCTTTTCTACTGTTTTCTCCTCTTTTCTACTGTTTTTTCCTGTTTTGTACTCTTTTCTCCTCTTTTCAATTGTGTTCTCCTCTTTCCTCCTCTTTTCTAAACTTTTCTCCTTTTTGATTCTCTTTTCTCCTCTTTCTCCTCTTTCTCCTGTTTTCTCCACTTTTCTACTGTTTTCTCCTGTTTTATAATCTTTTCTCCCTATTTATTCTCTTATCTCCTCATTCTCCTCATTTCTCATTTTTTCCATAGTTTTCTCCTGTTTTCTCCTCTTTTCTACTGATTTCTACTGTTTTGTACTCTTTTCTACTGTTTTCTACTGTTTTGTACTCTTTTCTCCTTTTTTATCTACTTTTCTCCTCTTTTTCCTCTTTTCTTCTGTTTTCTCCTCTTTTCTCTGTGTTCTCCTGGGTTCTCCTCATTTCTCCTGTTTTATCCTCTTTTCTACTGTTATATCCTCTTTCTCCTCTTTCCTCCTCTAGTCTCCTGGGTTTCTCCACCTTTCTGTTCTTTTCTCCTCGTATATCCACTTTTCCACTCTTTTCTCCTGTTTTCTAATCTTTTCTCCTTTTTTATTCTGTTTTCTCCTCTTTCTCCTCATTTCTGCTGTTTTGTCCTCTTTTCTCCTCTTTTCAACTGTGTTCTCCTCTTTTCTCCTCTTTTCTAAACTTTTCTCCTTTTTGATTCTCTTTTCTCCTCTTTCTCCTCTTTCTCCTGTTTTCTCCACTTTTCTACTGTTTTCTCCTGTTTTCTAATCTTTTCTCCTTTTTTATTCGCTTTTCTCCTCTTTCTCCTCTTTCTCCTCATTTCTCATGTTTTCCACTGTTTTCTCCTGTTTTCTCCTCTTTTCTACTGTTTTCTACTGTTTGGTACTCTTTTCTACTGTTTTCTACTGTTTTGTATTCTTTTCTCCTTTTTATCTACTTTTCTCCTCTTTTTCCTCTTTTCTTCTGTTTTCTCCTCTTTTCTCTGTGTTCTCCTGGGTTCTCCTCATTTCTCCTGTTTTATCCTCTTTTCTACTGTTTTATCCTCTTTCTCCTCTTTCCTCCTCTTGTCTCCTGGGTTTCTCCACCTTTCTGTTCTTTTCTCCTCGTTTATCCTCTTTTCCACTCTTTTCTCCTGTTTTCTAATCTTTTCTCCTTTTTTATTCTCTTTTCTCCTCTTTCTCCTCTTTCTCCTCATTTCTCATGTTTTCCACTGTTTTCTCCTGTTTTCTCCTCTTTTCTACTGTTTTCTACTGTTTTGTACTCTTTTCTACTGTTTTCTACTGTTTTGTACTCTTTTCTCCTTTTTTATCTACTTTTCTCCTCTTTTTCCTCTTTTCTTCTGTTTTCTCCTGTGTTCTCCTCTTTTCTCCTGTTTTATCCTCTTTTCTACTGTTTTATCGTCTTTCTCCTCTTTCTCTTCATTTCACTTGTTTTCTCCTCTTTTCTCCTGTTCTTTTCCTCTTTTCTCCTGTGTTCTCCTCTTTTCTCCTCTTTTCTCATTTTTTATTCTCTTTTCTCCTCTTTCTCCTCTTTCTCTTCATTTCACCTGTTTTCTCCTCTTTTCACCTGTTTTCTCCTCTTTTCTTCTCTTTTCTCCTGTTTTATCCCCTTTTCTACTGTTTTATCCTCTTTCTCCTCTTTCCTCCTCTAGTCTCCTGGGTTTCTCCACCTTTCTGTTCTTTTCTCCTCGTTTATCCTGTTTTCCACTCTTTTCTCCTGTTTTCTAATCTTTTCTCCTTTTTTATTCTGTTTTCTCCTCTTTCTCCTCATTTCTGCTGTTTTCTCCTCTTTTCTCCTGTTTTCTCCTCTTTTCTACTGTTTCCTCCTGTTTTCTAATCTGTTGTCCTCTTTTATTCTCTTTTCTCCTCTTTCTCCTCTTTCTCATTATTTCTTCGTTTTTCTCCTCTTTTCTCCTGTTTTCTCCTCTTTTCTACTGTTTTCTCCTGTTTTGTACTCTTTTCTCCTCTTTTCAATTGTGTTCTCCTCTTTTCTCCTCTTTTCTAAACTTTTCTCCTTTTTGATTCTCTTTTCTCCTCTTTCTCCTCTTTCTCCTGTTTACTCCACTTTTCTACTGTTTTCTCCTGTTTTCTAATCTTTTCTCCTTTTTTATTCTCTTTTCTCCTCTTTCTCCTCTTTCTCCTCATTTCTCATGTTTTCCACTGTTTTCTCCTGTTTTCTCCTCTTTTCTACTGTTTTCTCCTGTTTTGTACTCTTTTCTCCTCTTTTCAATTGTGTTCTCCTCTTTTCTCCTCTTTTCTAAACTTTTCTCCTTTTTGATTCTCTTTTCTCCTCTTTCTCCTCTTTCTCCTGTTTACTCCACTTTTCTACTGTTTTCTCCTGTTTTCTAATCTTTTCTCCTTTTTTATTCTCTTTTCTCCTCTTTCTCCTCTTTCTCCTCATTTCTCATGTTTTCCACTGTTTTCTCCTGTTTTCTCCTCTTTTCTACTGTTTTCTACTGTTTTGTACTCTTTTCTCCTATTTTATCTACTTTTCTCCTCTTTTTCCTCTTTTCTTCTGTTTTCTCCTGTGTTCTCCTCTTTTCTCCTGTTTTATCCTCTTTTCTACTGTTTTATCCTCTTTCTCCTCTTTCTCTTCATTTCACCTGTTTTCTCCTCTTTTCACCTGTTTTCTCCTCTTTTCTTCTCTTTTCTCCTCATTTCTGCTGTTTTCTCCTCTTTTCTCCTGTTTTCTCCTCTTTTCTACTGTTTCCTCCTGTTTACTAATCTTTTGTCCTCTTTTATTCTCTTTTCTCCTCTTTCTCCTCTTTCTCATTATTTCTTCGGTTTTCTCCTCTTTTCTCCTGTTTTCTCCTCTTTTCTACTGTTTTCTCCTGTTTTGTACTCTTTTCTACTGTTTTCTCCTGTTTTCTAATCGTTTCTCCATTTTTATTCTGTTTTCTCCTCTTTCTCCTCATTTCTGCTGTTTTCTCCTCTTTTCAACTGTGTTCTCCTCTTTTCTCCTCTTTTCTAAACTTTTCTCCTTTTTGATTGTCTTCTCCTCTTTCTCCTCTTTTCTCCTGTTTTATCCTGTTTTCTCCTCTTTTCTCCTCTTTTCTAAACTTTTCTCCTTTTTGATTCCCTTTTCTCCTCTTTCTCCTCTTTCTCCTGTTTTCTCCACTTTTCTACTGTTTTCTCCTGTTTTATAATCTTTTCTCCCTTTTTTTTCTCTTTTCTCCTCTTTCTCCTCATTTCTCATTTTTTCCATAGTTTTCTCCTGTTTTATCCTCTTTTCTACTGTTTTATCCTCTTTCTCCTCTTTCCTCCTCTAGTCTCCTGGGTTTCTCCACCTTTCTGTTCTTTTCTCCTCGTATATCCTCTTTTCCACTCTTTTCTCCTGTTTTCTAACCTTTTCTCCTTTTTTATTCTGTTTTCTCCTCTTTCTCCTCATTTCTGCTGTTTTGTCCTCTTTTCTCCTCTTTTCAACTGTGTTCTCCTCTTTTCTCCTCTTTTCTAAACTTTTCTCCTTTTTGATTCTCTTTTCTCCTCTGTTCTCCTGTTTTCTCCTGTTTTCTCCTCTTTTCTCCTCTTTCCAAACTTTTCTCCTTTTTGATTCTCTTTTCTCCTCTTTCTCCTCTTTCTCCTGTTTTCTCCACTTTTCTACTGTTTTCTCCTGTTTTCTAATCTTTTCTCCTTTTTTATTCGCTTTTTTCCTCTTTCTCCTCTTTCTCCTCATTTCTCATGTTTTCCACTGTTTTCTCCTGTTTTCTCCTCTTTTCTACTGTTTTCTACTGTTTGGTACTCTTTTCTACTGTTTTCTACTGTTTTGTATTCTTTTCTCCTTTTTATCTACTTTTCTCCTCTTTTTCCTCTTTTCTTCTGTTTTCTCCTCTTTTCTCTGTGTTCTCCTGGGTTCTCCTCATTTCTCCTGTTTTATCCTCTTTTCTACTGTTTTAACCTCTTTCTCCTCTTTCCTCCTCTTGTCTCCTGGGTTTCTCCACCTTTCTGTTCTTTTCTCCTCGTTTATCCTCTTTTCCACTCTTTTCTCCTGTTTTCTAATCTTTTCTCCTTTTTTATTCTCTTTTCTCCTCTTTCTCCTCTTTCTCCTCATTTCTCATGTTTTCCACTGTTTTCTCCTGTTTTCTCCTCTTTTCTACTGTTTTCTACTGTTTTGTACTCTTTTCTACTGTTTTCTACTGTTTTGTACTCTTTTCTCCTTTTTTATCTACTTTTCTCCTCTTTTTCCTCTTTTCTTCTGTTTTCTCCTGTGTTGTCCTCTTTTCTCCTGTTTTATCCTCTTTTCTACTGTTTTATCGTCTTTCTCCTCTTTCTCTTCATTTCACCTGTTTTCTCCTCTTTTCTCCTGTTTTCTCCTCTTTACTGTTTTCTCCTTTTTTGTACTCTTTTCTCCTTTTTTATTCTCTTTTCTCCTCTTTCTCCTCTTTCTCCTCATTTCTCATGTTTTCCACTGTTTTCTCCTGTTGTCTCCTCTTTTCTACTGTATTCTATTGTTTTGTACTCTTTTCTACTGTTTTCTACTGTTTTGTACTCTTTTCTCCTATTTTATCTACTTTTCTCCTCTTTTTCCTCTTTTCTTCTGTTTTCTCCTGTGTTCTCCTCTTTTCTCCTGTTTTATCCTCTTTTCTACTGTTTTATCCTCTTTCTCCACTTTCTCTTCATTTCACCTGTTTTCTCCTCCTTTCACCTGTTTTCTCCTCTTTTCTTCTCTTTTCTCCTCTTTTCTCCTGTTTTTTTCCTCTTTTCTCCTGTGTTCTCCTCTTTTCTCCTGTTTTCAAATCTTTTCTCATTTTTTATTCTCTTTTGTCCTCTTTCTCCTCTTTCTCTTCATTTCACCTGTTTTCTCCTCTTATAACCTGTTTTCTCCTCTTTTCTTCTCTTTTCTCCTGTTTTATCCTCTTTTCTACTGTTTTATCCTCTTTCTCCTCTTTCCTCCTCTCGTCTCCTCGGTTTCTCCACCTTTCTGTTCTTTTCTCCTCGTTTATCCCCTTTTCCACTCTTTTCTCCTGTTTTCTCCACCTTTCTGTTCTTTTCTCCTCGTTTATCCTGTTTTCCACTCTTTTCTCCTGTTTTCTAATCTTTTCTCCTTTTTTATTCTGTTTTCTCCTCTTTCTCCTCATTTCTGCTGTTTTCTCCTCTTTTCTCCTGTTTTCTCCTCTTTTCTACTGTTTCCTCCTGTTTTCTAATCTTTTGTCCTCTTTTATTCTCTTTTCTCCTCTTTCTCCTCTTTCTCATTATTTCTTCGGTTTTCTCCTCTTTTCTCCTGTTTTCTCCTGTTTTCTCCTCTTTTCTACTGTTTTCTCCTGTTTTGTACTCTTTTCTCCTCTTTTCAATTGTGTTCTCCTCTTTTCTCCTCTTTTCTAAACTTTTCTCCTTTTTGATTCTCTTTTCTCCTCTTTCTCCTCTTTCTCCTGTTTACTCCACTTTTCTACTGTTTTCTCCTGTTTTCTAATCTTTTCTCCTTTTTTATTCTCTTTTCTCCTCTTTCTCCTCTTTCTCCTCATTTCTCATGTTTTCCACTGTTTTCTCCTGTTTTCTCCTCTTTTCTACTGTTTTCTACTGTTTTGTACTCTTTTCTCCTTTTTTATCTACTTTTCTCCTCTTTTTCCTCTTTTCTTCTGTTTTCTCCTGTGTTCTCCTCTTTTCTCCTGTTTTATCCTCTTTTCTACTGTTTTATCCTCTTTCTCCTCTTTCTCTTCATTTCACCTGTTTTCTCCTCTTTTCACCTGTTTTCTCCTCTTTTCTTCTCTTTTCTCCTCATTTCTGCTGTTTTCTCCTCTTTTCTCCTGTTTTCTCCTCTTTTCTACTGTTTCCTCCTGTTTTCTAATCTTTTGTCCTCTTTTATTCTCTTTTCTCCTCTTTCTCCTCTTTCTCATTATTTCTTCGGTTTTCTCCTCTTTTCTCCTGTTTTCTCCTGTTTTCTCCTCTTTTCTACTGTTTTCTCCTGTTTTGTACTCTCTTCTCCTCTTTTCAACTGTGTTCTCCTCTTTTCTCCTCTTTTCTAAACTTTTCTCCTTTTTGATTCTCTTTTCTCCTCTTTCTCCTCTTTCTCCTGTTTTCTCCACTTTTCTACTGTTTTCTCCTGTTTTATAATCTTTTCTCCCTATTTATTCTCTTATCTCCTCATTCTCCTCATTTCACATTTTTTCCATAGTTTTCTCCTGTTTTCTCCTCTTTTCTACTGATTTCTACTGTTTTGTACTCTTTTCTACTGTTTTCTACTGTTTTGTACTCTTTTCTCCTTTTTTATCTACTTTTCTCCTCTGTTTCCTCTTTTCTTCTGTTTTCTCCTCTTTTCTCTGTGTTCTCCTGGGTTCTCCTCATTTCTCCTGTTTTATCCTCTTTTCTACTGTTTTATCCTCTTTCTCCTCTTTCCTCCTCTAGTCTCCTGGGTTTCTCCACCTTTCTGTTCTTTTCTCCTCGTATATCCTCTTTTCCACTCTTTTCTCCTGTTTTCTAATCTTTTCTCCTTTTTTATTCTGTTTTCTCCTCTTTTTCCTCATTTCTGCTGTTTTCTCCTCTTTTCTCCTGTTTTCTCCTCTTTTCTACTGTTTCCTCCTGTTTTCTAATCTTTTGTCCTCTTTTATTCTCTTTTCTCCTCTGGCTCCTCTGTTCTCCTGTTTTCTCCTGTTTTCTCCTCTTTTCTCCTCGTTTCTAAACTTTTCTCCTTTTTGATTCTCTTTTCTCCTCTTTCTCCTCTTTCTCCTGTTTTCTCCACTTTTCTACTGTTTTCTCCTCTTTTCTCCTGTGTTCTCCTCTTTTCTCCTGTTTTCTCCTGTTTTCTCCTCTTTTCTCCTGTTTTCTAATCTTTTCTCCTTTTTTATTCTGTTTTCTCCTCTTTCTCCTCATTTCTGCTGTTTTCTACTCTTTTCAACTGTGTTCTCCTCTTTTCTCCTCTTTTCTAAACTTTTCTCCTTTTTGATTCTCTTTTCTCCTCTTTCTCCTGTTTTCTCCACTTTTCTACTGTTTTCTCCTGTTTTCTAATCTTTTCTCCTTTTTTTATTCTATTTTCTCCTCTTTCTCCTCTTTCTCCTCATTTCTCATGTTTTCCACTGTTTTCTCCTGTTGTCTCCTCTTTTCTACTGTATTCTACTGTTTTGTACTCTTTTCTACTGTTTTCTACTGTTTTGTACTCTTTTCTCCTATTTTATCTACTTTTCTCCTCTTTTTCCTCTTTTCTTCTGTTTTCTCCTGTGTTCTCCTCTTTTCTCCTGTTTTATCCTCTTTTCTACTGTTTTATCCTCTTTCTCCTCTTTCTCTTCATTTCACCTGTTTTCTCCTCTTTTCACCTGTTTTCTCCTCTTTTCTTCTCTTTTCTCCTCTTTTCTCCTGTTTTTTTCCTCTTTTCTCCTGTGTTCTCCTCTTTTCTCCTGTTTTCAAATCTTTTCTCATTTTTTATTCTCTTTTGTCCTCTTTCTCCTCTTTCTCTTCATTTCACCTGTTTTCTCCTCTTATAACCTGTTTTCTCCTCTTTTCTTCTCTTTTCTCCTGTTTTATCCTCTTTCTCCTCTTTCCTCCTGTCGTCTCCTCGGTTTCTCCACCTTTCTGTTCTTTTCTCCTCGTTTATCCTCTTTTCCACTCTTTTCTCCTGTTTTCTAATCTTTTCTCCTTTTTTATTCTGTTTTCTCCTCTTTCTCCTCATTCCTGCTGTTTTCTCCTCTTTTCTCCTCTTTTCTCCTCTTTTCTACTGTTTCCTCCTGTTTACTAATCTTTTGTCCTCTTTTATTCTCTTTTCTCATTCTTTCTCCTCTTTCTCATTATTTCTTTGGTTTTCTCCTCTTTTCTCCTGTTTTCTCCTCTTTTCTAGTGTTTTCTCCTGTTTTGTACTCTTTTCTACTGTTTTCTCCTGTTTTCTAATCGTTTCTCTTTTTTTATTCTGTTTTCTTCTCTTTCTCCTCATTTCTGCTGTTTTCTCCTCTTTTCTCCTCTTTTCAACTGTGTTCTCCTCTTTTCTCCTCTTTTCTCCTCTTTTCTAAACTTTTCTCCTTTTTGATTGTCTTCTCCTCTTTCTCCTCTTTTCTCCTGTTTTATCCTGTTTTCTCCTCTTTTCTCCTCTTTTCTAAACTTTTCTCCTTTTTGATTCTCTTTTCTCCTCTTTCTCCTCTTTCTCCTGTTTTCTCCACTTTTCTACTGTTTTCTCCTGTTTTATAATCTTTTCTCCCTATTTATTCTCTTTTCTCCTCTTTCTCCTCATTTCTCATTTTTTCCATAGTTTTCTCCTGTTTTCTCCTCTTTTCTACTGATTTCTACTGTTTTGTACTCTTTTCTACTGTTTTCTACTGTTTTGTACTCTTTTCTCCTTTTTTATCTACTTTTCTCCTCTTTTTCCTCTTTTCTACTGTTTTCTCCTCTTTTCTCTGTGTTCTCCTGGGTTCTCCTCATTTCTCCTGTTTTATCCTCTTTTCTACTGTTTTATCCTCTTTCTCCTCTTTCCTCCTCTCGTGTCCTGGGTTTCTCCACCTTTCTGTTCTTTTCTCCTCGTTTATCCTCTTTTCCACTCTTTTCTCCTGTTTTCTAATCTTTTCTCCTTTTTTATTCTGTTTTCTCCTCTTTCTCCTCATTTCTGCTGTTTTCTCCTCTTTTCTCCTGTTTTCTCCTCTTTTCTACTGTTTCCTCCTGTTTTCTAATCTTTTGTCCTCTTTTATTCTCTTTTCTCCTCTTTCTCCTCTTTCTCATTATTTCTTCGGTTTTCTCCTCTTTTCTCCTGTTTTCTCCTGTTTTCTCCTCTTTTCTACTGTTTTCTCCTGTTTTGTACTCTCTTCTCCTCTTTTCAACTGTGTTCTCCTCTTTTCTCCTGTTTTCTAACCTTTTCTCCTTTTTTATTCTGTTTTCTCCTCTTTCTCCTCATTTCTGCTGTTTTGTCCTCTTTTCTCCTCTTTTCAACTGTGTTCTCCTCTTTTCTCCTCTTTTCTAAACTTTTCTCCTTTTTGATTCTCTTTTCTCCTCTGGCTCCTCTGTTCTCCTGTTTTCTCCTGTTTTCTCCTCTTTTCTCCTCGTTTCTAAACTTTTCTCCTTTTTGATTCTCTTTTCTCCTCTTTCTCCTCTTTCTCCTGTTTTCTCCACTTTTCTACTGTTTTCTCCTGTTTTCTAATCTTTTCTCCTTTTTTATTCGCTTTTCTCCTCTTTCTAATCTTTCTCCTCATTTCTCATGTTTTCCACTGTTTTCTCCTGTTTTCTCCTCTTTTCTACTGTTTTCTACTGTTTGGTATTCTTTTCTACTGTTTTCTACTGTTTTGTATTCTTTTCTCCTTTTTATCTACTTTTCTCCTCTTTTTCCTCTTTTCTTCTGTTTTCTCCTCTTTTCTCTGTGTTCTCCTGGGTTCTCCTCATTTCTCCTGTTTTATCCTCTTTTCTACTGTTTTATCCTCTTTCTCCTCTTTCCTCCTCTCGTGTCCTGGGTTTCTCCACCTTTCTGTTCTTTTCTCCTCGTTTATCCTCTTTTCCACTCTTTTCTCCTGTTTTCTAATCTTTTCTCCTTTTTTATTCTCTTTTCACCTCTTTCTCCTCTTTCTCCTCATTTCTCATGTTTTCCACTGTTTTCTCCTGTTTTCTCCTCTTTTCTACTGTTTTCTACTGTTTTGTACTCTTTTCTACTGTTTTCTACTGTTTTGTACTCTTTTCTCCATTTTTATCTACTTTTCTCCTCTTTTTCCTCTTTTCTTCTGTTTTCTCCTGTGTTTTCCTCTTTTCTCCTGTTTTATCCTCTTTTCTACTGTTTTATCCTCTTTCTCCTCTTTCTCTTCATTTCACCTGTTTTCTCCTCTTTTCACCTGTTTTCTCCTCTTTTCTTCTCTTTTCTCCTCATTTCTGCTGTTTTCTCCTCTTTTCTCCTGTTTTCTCCTCTTTTCTACTGTTTCCTCCTGTTTACTAATCTTTTGTCCTCTTTTATTCTCTTTTCTCCTCTTTCTCCTCTTTCTCATTATTTCTTCGGTTTTCTCCTCTTTTCTCCTGTTTTCTCCTCTTTTCTACTGTTTTCTCCTGTTTTGTACTCTTTTCTACTGTTTTCTCCTGTTTTCTAATCGTTTCTCCTTTTTTATTCTGTTTTCTCCTCTTTCTCCTCATTTCTGCTGTTTTCTCCTCTTTTCTCCTCTTTTCAACTGTGTTCTCCTCTTTTCTCCTCTTTTCTAAACTTTTCTCCTTTTTGATTGTCATCTCCTCTTTCTCCTCTTTTCTCCTGTTTTATCCTGTTTTCTCCTCTTTTCTCCTCTTTTCTAAACTTTTCTCCTTTTTGATTCTCTTTTCTCCTCTTTCTCCTCATTTCTGCTGTTTTCTCCTGTTTTCTCCACTTTTCTACTGTTTTCTCCTGTTTTATAATCTTTTGTCCCTATTTATTCTCTTTTCTCCTCTTTCTCCTCATTTCTCATTTTTTCCATAGTTTTCTCCTGTTTTCTCCTCTTTTCTACTGATTTCTACTGTTTTGTACTCTTTTCTACTGTTTTCTACTGTTTTGTACTCTTTTCTCCTTTTTTATCTACTTTTCTCCTCTTTTTCCTCTTTTCTACTGTTTTCTCCTCTTTTCTCTGTGTTCTCCTGGGTTCTCCTCATTTCTCCTGTTTTATCCTCTTTTCTACTGTTTTATCCTCTTTCTCCTCTTTCCTCCTCTCGTGTCCTGGGTTTCTCCACCTTTCTGTTCTTTTCTCCTCGTTTATCCTCTTTTCCACTCTTTTCTCCTGTTTTCTAATCTTTTCTCCTTTTTTATTCTGTTTTCTCCTCTTTCTCCTCATTTCTGCTGTTTTCTCCTCTTTTCTCCTGTTTTCTCCTCTTTTCTACTGTTTCCTCCTGTTTTCTAATCTTTTGTCCTCTTTTATTCTCTTTTCTCCTCTTTCTCCTCTTTCTCATTATTTCTTCGGTTTTCTCCTCTTTTCTCCTCTTTTCTCCTCTTTTCTACTGTTTTCTCCTGTTTTGTACTCTTTTCTCCTTTTTGATTCTCTTTTCTCCTCTTTCTCCTCTTTCTCCTGTTTACTCCACTTTTCTACTGTTTTCTCCTGTTTTCTAATCTTTTCTCCTTTTTTATTCTCTTTTCTCCTCTTTCTCCTCTTTCTCCTCATTTCTCATGTTTTCCACTGTTTTCCACTGTTTTCTCCTGTTTTCTCCTCTTTTCTACTGTTTTCTACTCTTTTCTCCTATTTTATCTACTTTTCTCCTCTTTTTCCTCTTTTCTTCTGTTTTCTCCTGTGTTCTCCTCTTTTCTCCTGTTTTATCCTCTTTTCTACTGTTTTATCCTCTTTCTCCTCTTTCTCTTCATTTCACCTGTTTTCTCCTCTTTTCACCTGTTTTCTCCTCTTTTCTTCTCTTTTCTCCTCATTTCTGCTGTTTTCTCCTCTTTTCTCCTGTTTTCTCCTCTTTTCTACTGTTTCCTCCTGTTTTCTAATCTTTTGTCCTCTTTTATTCTCTTTTCTCCTCTTTCTCCTCTTTCTCATTATTTCTTCGGTTTTCTCCTCTTTTCTCCTGTTTTCTCCTCTTTTCTACTGTTTTCTCCTGTTTTGTACTCTCTTCTCCTCTTTTCAACTGTGTTCTCCTCTTTTCTCCTCTTTTCTAAACTTTTCTCCTTTTTGATTCTCTTTTCTCCTCTTTCTCCTCTTTCTCCTGTTTTCTCCACTTTTCTACTGTTTTCTCCTGTTTTATAATCTTTTCTCCCTATTTATTCTCTTATCTCCTCATTCTCCTCATTTCACATTTTTTCCATAGTTTTCTCCTGTTTTCTCCTCTTTTCTACTGATTTCTCCTGTTTTATAATCTTTTCTCCCTATTTATTCTCTTTTCTCCTCTTTCTCCTCATTTCTCATTTTTTCCATAGTTTTCTCCTGTTTTCTCCTCTTTTCTACTGATTTCTACTGTTTTGTACTCTTTTCTACTGTTTTCTACTGTTTTGTACTCTTTTCTCCTTTTTTATCTACTTTTCTCCTCTTTTTCCTCTTTTCTACTGTTTTCTCCTCTTTTCTCTGTGTTCTCCTGGGTTCTCCTCATTTCTCCTGTTTTATCCTCTTTTCTACTGTTTTATCCTCTTTCTCCTCTTTCCTCCTCTCGTGTCCTGGGTTTCTCCACCTTTCTGTTCTTTTCTCCTCGTTTATCCTCTTTTCCACTCTTTTCTCCTGTTTTCTAATCTTTTCTCCTTTTTTATTCTGTTTTCTCCTCTTTCTCCTCATTTCTGCTGTTTTCTCCTCTTTTCTCCTGTTTTCTCCTCTTTTCTACTGTTTCCTCCTGTTTTCTAATCTTTTGTCCTCTTTTATTCTCTTTTCTCCTCTTTCTCCTCTTTCTCATTATTTCTTCGGTTTTCTCCTCTTTTCTAATGTTTTCTCCTGTTTTCTCCTCTTTTCTACTGTTTTCTCCTGTTTTGTACTCTTTTCTCCTTTTTTATTCTCTTTTCTCCTCTTTCTCCTCTTTCTCCTCATTTCTCATGTTTTCCACTGTTTTCTCCTGTTGTCTCCTCTTTTCTACTGTATTCTACTGTTTTCTACTCTTTTCTCCTATTTTATCTACTTTTCTCCTCTTTTTCCTCTTTTCTTCTGTTTTCTCCTGTGTTCTCCTCTTTTCTCCTGTTTTATCCTCTTTTCTACTGTTTTATCCTCTTTCTCCTCTTTCTCTTCATTTCACCTGTTTTCTCCTCTTTTCTTCTCTTTTCTCCTCATTTCTGCTGTTTTCTCCTCTTTTCTCCTGTTTTCTCCTCTTTTCTACTGTTTCCTCCTGTTTTCTAATCTTTTGTCCTCTTTTATTCTCTTTTCTCCTCTTTCTCCTCTTTCTCATTATTTCTTCGGTTTTCTCCTCTTTTCTCCTGTTTTCTCCTGTTTTCTCCTCTTTTCTACTGTTTTCTCCTGTTTTGTACTCTCTTCTCCTCTTTTCAACTGTGTTCTCCTCTTTTCTCCTCTTTTCTAAACTTTTCTCCTTTTTGATTCTCTTTTCTCCTCTTTCTCCTCTTTCTCCTGTTTTCTCCACTTTTCTACTGTTTTCTCCTGTTTTATAATCTTTTCTCCCTATTTATTCTCTTATCTCCTCATTCTCCTCATTTCACATTTTTTCCATAGTTTTCTCCTGTTTTCTCCTCTTTTCTACTGATTTCTACTGTTTTGTACTCTTTTCTACTGTTTTCTACTGTTTTGTACTCTTTTCTCCTTTTTTATCTACTTTTCTCCTCTGTTTCCTCTTTTCTTCTGTTTTCTCCTCTTTTCTCTGTGTTCTCCTGGGTTCTCCTCATTTCTCCTGTTTTATCCTCTTTTCTACTGTTTTATCCTCTTTCTCCTCTTTCCTCCTCTAGTCTCCTGGGTTTCTCCACCTTTCTGTTCTTTTCTCCTCGTATATCCTCTTTTCCACTCTTTTCTCCTGTTTTCTAACCTTTTCTCCTTTTTTATTCTGTTTTCTCCTCTTTCTCCTCATTTCTGCTGTTTTGTCCTCTTTTCTCCTCTTTTCAACTGTGTTCTCCTCTTTTCTCCTCTTTTCTAAACTTTTCTCCTTTTTGATTCTCTTTTCTCCTCTGGCTCCTCTGTTCTCCTGTTTTCTCCTGTTTTCTCCTCTTTTCTCCTCGTTTCTAAACTTTTCTCCTTTTTGATTCTCTTTTCTCCTCTTTCTCCTCTTTCTCCTGTTTTCTCCACTTTTCTACTGTTTTCTCCTGTTTTCTAATCTTTTCTCCTTTTTTATTCGCTTTTCTCCTCTTTCTCCTCTTTCTCCTCATTTCTCATGTTTTCCACTGTTTTCTCCTGTTTTCTCCTCTTTTCTACTGTTTTCTACTGTTTGGTACTCTTTTCTACTGTTTTCTACTGTTTTGTATTCTTTTCTCCTTTTTATCTACTTTTCTCCTCTTTTTCCTCTTTTCTTCTGTTTTCTCCTCTTTTCTCTGTGTTCTCCTGGGTTCTCCTCATTTCTCCTGTTTTATCCTCTTTTCTACTGTTTTATCCTCTTTCTCCTCTTTCCTCCTCTCGTGTCCTGGGTTTCTCCACCTTTCTGTTCTTTTCTCCTCGTTTATCCTCTTTTCCACTCTTTTCTCCTGTTTTCTAATCTTTTCTCCTTTTTTATTCTCTTTTCTCCTCTTTCTCCTCTTTCTCCTCATTTCTCATGTTTTCCACTGTTTTCTCCTGTTTTCTCCTCTTTTCTACTGTTTTCTACTGTTTTGTACTCTTTTCTACTGTTTTCTACTGTTTTGTACTCTTTTCTCCATTTTTATCTACTTTTCTCCTCTTTTTCCTCTTTTCTTCTGTTTTCTCCGGTGTTTTCCTCTTTTCTCCTGTTTTATCCTCTTTTCTACTGTTTTATCCTCTTTCTCCTCTTTCTCTTCATTTCACCTGTTTTCTCCTCTTTTCACCTGTTTTCTCCTCTTTTCTTCTCTTTTCTCCTCATTTCTGCTGTTTTCTCCTCTTTTCTCCTGTTTTCTCCTCTTTTCTACTGTTTCCTCCTGTTTACTAATCTTTTGTCCTCTTTTATTCTCTTTTCTCCTCTTTCTCCTCTTTCTCATTATTTCTTCGGTTTTCTCCTCTTTTCTCCTGTTTTCTCCTCTTTTCTACTGTTTTCTCCTGTTTTGTACTCTTTTCTACTGTTTTCTCCTGTTTTCTAATCGTTTCTCCTTTTTTATTCTGTTTTCTCCTCTTTCTCCTCATTTCTGCTGTTTTCTCCTCTTTTCTCCTCTTTTCAACTGTGTTCTCCTCTTTTCTCCTCTTTTCTACTGTTTTCTACTGTTTTGTACTCTTTTCTACTGTTTTCTACTGTTTTGTACTCTTTTCTCCTATTTTATCTACTTTTCTCCTCTTTTTCCTCTTTTCTTCTGTTTTCTCCTGTGTTCTCCTCTTTTCTCCTGTCTCCTGTGTTCTCCTCTTTTCTCCTGTTTTATCCTCTTTTCTACTGTTTTATCCTCTTTCTCCTCTTTCTCCTCTTTTCTCCTGTTTTATCCTGTTTTCTCCTCTTTTCTCCTCTTTTCTAACTTTTCTCCTTTTTGATTCTCTTTTCTCCTCTTTCTCCTCTTTCTCCTGTTTTCTCCACTTTTCTACTGTTTTCTCCTGTTTTATAATCTTTTCTCCCTATTTATTCTCTTTTCTCCTCTTTCTCCTCATTTCTCATTTTTTCCATAGTTTTCTCCTGTTTTCTCCTCTTTTCTACTGATTTCTACTGTTTTGTACTCTTTTCTACTGTTTTCTACTGTTTTGTACTCTTTTCTCCTTTTTTATCTACTTTTCTCCTCTTTTTCCTCTTTTCTACTGTTTTCTCCTCTTTTCTCTGTGTTCTCCTGGGTTCTCCTCATTTCTCCTGTTTTATCCTCTTTTCTACTGTTTTATCCTCTTTCTCCTCTTTCCTCCTCTCGTGTCCTGGGTTTCTCCACCTTTCTGTTCTTTTCTCCTCGTTTATCCTCTTTTCCACTCTTTTCTCCTGTTTTCTAATCTTTTCTCCTTTTTTATTCTGTTTTCTCCTCTTTCTCCTCATTTCTGCTGTTTTCTTCTCTTTTCTCCTGTTTTCTCCTCTTTTCTACTGTTTCCTCCTGTTTTTCTAATCTTTTGTCCTCTTTTATTCTCTTTTCTCCTCTTTCTCCTCTTTCTCATTATTTCTTCGGTTTTCTCCTCTTTTCTCCTGTTTTCTCCTGTTTTCTCCTCTTTTCTACTGTTTTCTCCTGTTTTGTACTCTTTTCTCCTTTTTGATTCTCTTTTCTCCTCTTTCTCCTGTTTACTCCACTTTTCTACTGTTTTCTCCTGTTTTCTAATCTTTTCTCCTTTTTTATTCTCTTTTCTCCTCTTTCTCCTCTTTCTCCTCATTTCTCATGTTTTCCACTGTTTTCTCCTGTTTTCTCCTCTTTTCTACTGTTTTCTACTGTTTTGTACTCTTTTCTCCTATTTTATCTACTTTTCTCCTCTTTTTCCTCTTTTCTTCTGTTTTCTCCTGTGTTCTCCTCTTTTCTCCTGTTTTATCCTCTTTTCTACTGTTTTATCCTCTTTCTCCTCTTTCTCTTCATTTCACCTGTTTTCTCCTCTTTTCACCTCTTTTCTCCTCTTTTCTTCTCTTTTCTCCTCATTTCTGCTGTTTTTCTCCTCTTTTCTCCTGTTTTCTCCTCTTTTCTACTGTTTCCTCCTGTTTACTAATCTTTTGTCCTCTTTTATTCTCTTTTCTCCTCTTTCTCCTCTTTCTCATTATTTCTTCGCTTTTCTCCTCTTTTCTCCTGTTTTCTCCTCTTTTCTACTGTTTTCTCCTGTTTTGTACTCTTTTCTACTGTTTTCTCCTGTTTTCTAATCGTTTCTCCTTTTTTATTCTGTTTTCTCCTCTTTCTCCTCATTTCTGCTGTTTTCTCCTCTTTTCTCCTCTTTTCAACTGTGTTCTCCTCTTTTCTCCTCTTTTCTAAACTTTTCTCCTTTTTGATTGTCTTCTCCTCTTTCTCCTCTTTTCTCCTGTTTTATCCTGTTTTCTCCTCTTTTCTCCTCTTTTCTAAACTTTTCTCCTTTTTGATTCTCTTTTCTCCTCTTTCTCCTCTTTCTCCTGTTTTCTCCACTTTTCTACTGTTTTCTCCTGTTTTATAATCTTTTCTCCCTATTTATTCTCTTTTCTCCTCTTTCTCCTCATTTCTCATTTTTTCCATAGTTTCCTCCTGTTTTCTCCTCTTTTCTACTGATTTCTACTGTTTTGTACTCTTTTCTACTGTTTTCTACTGTTTTGTACTCTTTTCTCCTTTTTTATCTACTTTTCTCCTCTTTTTCCTCTTTTCTACTGTTTTCTCCTCTTTTCTCTGTGTTCTCCTGGGTTCTCCTCATTTCTCCTGTTTTGTACTCTTTTCTACTGTTTTCTCCTGTTTTCTAATCGTTTCTCCTTTTTTATTCTGTTTTCTCCTCTTTCTCCTCATTTCTGCTGTTTTCTACTCTTTTCAACTGTGTTCTCTTTTCTCCTCTTTTCTAAACTTTTCTCCTTTTTGATTCTCTTTTCTCCTCTTTCTCCTGTTTTCTCCACTTTTCTACTGTTTTCTCCTGTTTTCTAATCTTTTCTCCTTTTTTATTCTCTTTTCTCCTCTTTCTCCTCTTTCTCCTCATTTCTCATGTTTTCCACTGTTTTCTCCTGTTGTCTCCTCTTTTCTACTGTTTTGTACTCTTTTCTACTGTTTTCTACTGTTTTGTACTCTTTTCTCCTATTTTATCTACTTTTCTCCTCTTTTTCCTCTTTTCTTCTGTTTTCTCCTGTGTTCTCCTCTTTTCTCCTGTTTTATCCTCTTTTCTACTGTTTTATCGTCTTTCTCCTCTTTCTCTTCATTTCACCTGTTTTCTCCTCTTTTCACCTGTTTTCTCCTCTTTTCTTCTCTTTTCTCCTCTTTTCTCCTGTTTTTTTCCTCTTTTCTCCTGTGTTCTCCTCTTTTCTCCTGTTTTCAAATCTTTTCTCATTTTTTATTCTCTTTTGTCCTCTTTCTCCTCTTTCTCTTCATTTCACCTGTTTTCTCCTCTTATAACCTGTTTTCTCCTCTTTTCTTCTCTTTTCTCCTGTTTTATCCTCTTTTCTACTGTTTTATCCTCTTTCTCCTCTTTCCTCCTCTCGTCTCCTCGGTTTCTCCACCTTTCTGTTCTTTTCTCCTCGTTTATCCTCTTTACCTCTCTTTTCTCCTGTTTTCTAATCTTTTCTCCTTTTTTATTCTGTTTTCTCCTCTTTCTCCTCTTTTCTACTGTTTCCTCCTGTTTACTAATCTTTTGTCCTCTTTTATTCTCTTTTCTCCTCTTTCTCCTCTTTCTCATTATTTCTTCGGTTTTCTCCTCTTTTCTCCTGTTTTCTCCTCTTTTCTACTGTTTTCTCCTGTTTTGTACTCTTTTCACCTGTTTTCTCCTCTTTTCTTCTCTTTTCTCCTCTTTTCTCCTGTTTTTTTCCTCTTTTCTCCTGTGTTCTCCTCTTTTCTCCTGTTTTCAAATCTTTTCTCATTTTTTATTCTCTTTTGTCCTCTTTCTCCTCTTTCTCTTCATTTCACCTGTTTTCTCCTCTTATAACCTGTTTTCTCCTCTTTTCTTCTCTTTTCTCCTGTTTTATCCTCTTTTCTACTGTTTTATCCTCTTTCTCCTCTCTTTCCTCCTCTCGTCTCCTCGGTTTCTCCACCTTTCTGTTCTTTTCTCCTCGTTTATCCTCTTTCTCTCTTTTCTCCTGTTTTCTAATCTTTTCTCCTTTTTTATTCTGTTTTCTCCTCTTTCTCCTCATTCCTGCTGTTTTCTCCTCTTTTCTCCTCTTTTCTCCTCTTTTCTACTGTTTCCTCCTGTTTACTAATCTTTTGTCCTCTTTTATTCTCTTTTCTCCTCTTTCTCCTCTTTCTCATTATTTCTTCGGTTTTCTCCTCTTTTCTCCTGTTTTCTCCTCTTTTCTACTGTTTTCTCCTGTTTTGTACTCTTTTCTACTGTTTTCTCCTGTTTTCTAATCGTTTCTCCTTTTTTATTCTGTTTTCTCCTCTTTCTCCTCATTTCTGCTGTTTTCTCCTCTTTTCTTCTCTTTTCTCCTGTTTTATCCTCTTTTCTACTGTTTTATCCTCTTTCTCCTCTTTCCTCCTCTCGTCTCCTCGGTTTCTCCACCTTTCTGTTCTTTTCTCCTCGTTTATCCTCTTTTCCAATCTTTTCTCCTGTTTTCTAATCTTTTCTCCTTTTTTATCTACTTTTCTCCTCTTTTTCCTCTTTTCTTCTGTTTTCTCCTCTTTTCTCCTGTGTTCTCCTCTTTTCTCCTGTTTTCTCCTCTTTTCTCCTGTTTTCTAATCTTTTCTCCTTTTTTATTCTGTTTTCTCCTCTTTCTCCTCATTTCTGCTGTTTTCTACTCTTTTCAACTGTGTTCTCCTCTTTTCTCCTCTTTTCTCCTCTTTTCTAAACTTTTCTCCTTTTTGATTCTCTTTTCTCCTCTTTCTCCTGTTTTCTCCACTTTTCTACTGTTTTCTCCTGTTTTCTAATCTTTTCTCCTTTTTTATTCTCTTTTCTCCTCTTTCTCCTCTTTCTCCTCATTTCTCATGTTTTCCACTGTTTTCTCCTGTTGTCTCCTCTTTTCTACTGTATTCTACTGTTTTGTACTCTTTTCTACTGTTTTCTACTGTTTTGTACTCTTTTCTCCTATTTTATCTACTTTTCTCCTCTTTTTCCTCTTTTCTTCTGTTTTCTCCTGTGTTCTCCTCTTTTCTCCTGTTTTATCCTCTTTTCTACTGTTTTATCCTCTTTCTCCTCTTTCTCTTCATTTCACCTGTTTTCTCCTCTTTTCACCTCTTTTCTCCTCTTTTCTAAACTTTTCTCCTTTTTGATTCTCTTTTCTCCTCTGGCTCCTCTGTTCTCCTGTTTTCTCCTGTTTTCTCCTCTTTTCTCCTCTTTTCTAAACTTTTCTCCTTTTTGATTCTCTTTTCTCCTCTTTCTCCTCTTTCTCCTGTTTTCTCCACTTTTCTACTGTTTTCTCCTGTTTTCTAATCTTTTCTCCTTTTTTATTCGCTTTTCTCCTCTTTCTCCTCTTTCTCCTCATTTCTCATGTTTTCCACTGTTTTCTCCTGTTTTCTCCTCTTTTCTACTGTTTTCTACTGTTTGGTACTCTTTTCTACTGTTTTCTACTGTTTTGTATTCTTTTCTCCTTTTTATCTACTTTTCTCCTCTTTTTCCTCTTTTCTTCTGTTTTCTCCTCTTTTCTCTGTGTTCTCCTGGGTTCTCCTCATTTCTCCTGTTTTATCCTCTTTTCTACTGTTTTATCCTCTTTCTCCTCTTTCCTCCTCTTGTCTCCTGGGTTTCTCCACCTTTCTGTTCTTTTCTCCTCGTTTATCCTCTTTTCCACTCTTTTCTCCTGTTTTCTAATCTTTTCTCCTTTTTTATTCTCTTTTCTCCTCTTTCTCCTCTTTCTCCTCATTTCTCATGTTTTCCACTGTTTTCTCCTGTTTTATCCTCTTTTCTACTGTTTTCTACTGTTTTGTACTCTTTTCTACTGTTTTCTACTGTTTTGTACTCTTTTCTCCTTTTTTATCTACTTTTCTCCTCTTTTTCCTCTTTTCTTCTGTTTTCTCCTGTGTTTTCCTCTTTTCTCCTGTTTTATCCTCTTTTCTACTGTTTTATCGTCTTTCTCCTCTTTCTCTTCATTTCACCTGTTTTCTCCTCTTTTCTCCTGTTTTTTTTCCTCTTTTCTCCTGTGTTCTCCTCTTTTCTCCTGTTTTCTCCTGTTTTCTCCTCTTTTCTACTGTTTTCTCCTGTTTTATAATCTTTTCTCCCTATTTATTCTCTTTTCTCCTCTTTCTCCTCATTTCTCATTTTTTCCATAGTTTCCTCCTGTTTTCTCCTCTTTTCTACTGATTTCTACTGTTTTGTACTCTTTTCTACTGTTTTCTACTGTTTTGTACTCTTTTCTCCTTTTTTATCTACTTTTCTCCTCTTTTTCCTCTTTTCTACTGTTTTCTCCTCTTTTCTCTGTGTTCTCCTGGGTTCTCCTCATTTCTCCTGTTTTATCCTCTTTTCTACTGTTTTATCCTCTTTCTCCTCTTTCCTCCTCTCGTGTCCTGGGTTTCTCCACCTTTCTGTTCTTTTCTCCTCGTTTATCCTCTTTTCCACTCTTTTCTCCTGTTTTCTAATCTTTTCTCCTTTTTTATTCTGTTTTCTCCTCTTTCTCCTCATTTCTGCTGTTTTCTCCTCTTTTCTCCTGTTTTCTCCTCTTTTCTACTGTTTCCTCCTGTTTTCTAATCTTTTGTCCTCTTTTATTCTCTTTTCTCCTCTTTCTCCTCTTTCTCATTATTTCTTCGGTTTTCTCCTCTTTTCTCCTGTTTTCTCCTGTTTTCTCCTCTTTTCTACTGTTTTCTCCTGTTTTGTACTCTTTTCTCCTTTTTGATTCTCTTTTCTCCTCTTTTTCCTCTTTTCTTCTGTTTTCTCCTCTTTTCTCCTCTGTTCTCCTCTTTTTCTCCTGTTTTCTCCTGTTTTCTCCTCTTTTCTCCTGTTTTCTAATCTTTTCTCCTTTTTTATTCTGTTTTCTCCTCTTTCTCCTCATTTCTGCTGTTTTCTACTCTTTTCAACTGTGTTCTCCTCTTTTCTCCTCTTTTCTCCTCTTTTCTAAACTTTTCTCCTTTTTGATTCTCTTTTCTCCTCTTTCTCCTGTTTTCCTCCACTTTTCTACTGTTTTCTCCTGTTTTCTAATCTTTTCTCCTTTTTTTATTCTCTTTTCTCCTCTTTCTCCTCTTTCTCCTCATTTCTCATGTTTTCCACTGTTTTCTCCTGTTGTCTCCTCTTTTCTACTGTATTCTACTGTTTTGTACTCTTTTCTACTGTTTTCTACTGTTTTGTACTCTTTTCTCCTATTTTATCTACTTTTCTCCTCTTTTTCCTCTTTTCTTCTGTTTTCTCCTGTGTTCTCCTCTTTTCTCCTGTTTTATCCTCTTTTCTACTGTTTTATCCTCTTTCTCCTCTTTCTCTTCATTTCACCTGTTTTCTCCTCTTTTCACCTGTTTTCTCCTCTTTTCTTCTCTTTTCTCCTCTTTTCTCCTGTTTTTTTCTCTTTTCTCCTGTGTTCTCCTCTTTTCTCCTGTTTTCAAATCTTTTCTCATTTTTTATTCTCTTTTGTCCTCTTTCTCCTCTTTCTCTTCATTTCACCTGTTTTCTCCTCTTATAACCTGTTTTCTCCTCTTTTCTTCTCTTTTCTCCTGTTTTATCCTCTTTTCTACTGTTTTATCCTCTTTCTCCTCTTTCCTCCTCTCGTCTCCTCGGTTTCTCCACCTTTCTGTTCTTTTCTCCTCGTTTATCCTCTTTTCCACTCTTTTCTCCTGTTTTCTAATCTTTTCTCCTTTTTTATTCTGTTTTCTCCTCTTTCTCCTCATTCCTGCTGTTTTCTCCTCTTTTCTCCTCTTTTCTCCTCTTTTCTACTGTTTCCTCCTGTTTACTAATCTTTTGTCCTCTTTTATTCTCTTTTCTCCTCTTTCTCCTCTTTCTCATTATTTCTTCGGTTTTCTCCTCTTTTCTCCTGTTTTCTCCTCTTTTCTACTGTTTCTCCTGTTTTGTACTCTTTTCTACTGTTTTCTCCTGTTTTCTAATCGTTTCTCCTTTTTTATTCTGTTTTCTCCTCTTTCTCCTCATTTCTGCTGTTTTCTCCTCTTTTCTTCTCTTTTCTCCTGTTTTATCCTCTTTTCTACTGTTTTATCCTCTTTCTCCTCTTTCCTCCTCTCGTCTCCTCGGTTTCTCCACCTTTCTGTTCTTTTCTCCTCGTTTATCCTCTTTTCCACTCTTTTCTCCTGTTTTCTAATCTTTTCTCCTTTTTTATCAACTTTTCTCCTCTTTTTCCTCTTTTCTTCTGTTTTCTCCTCTTTTCTCCTGTGTTCTCCTCTTTTCTCCTGTTTTCTCCTCTTTTCTCCTGTTTTCTAATCTTTTCTCCTTTTTTATTCTGTTTTCTCCTCTTTCTCCTCATTTCTGCTGTTTTCTACTCTTTTCAACTGTGTTCTCCTTTTTTCTCCTCTTTTCTCCTCTTTTCTAAACTTTTCTCCTTTTTGATTCTCTTTTCTCCTCTTTCTCCTGTTTTCTCCACTTTTCTACTGTTTTCTCCTGTTTTCTAATCTTTTCTCCTTTTTTATTCTCTTTTCTCCTCTTTCTCCTCTTTCTCCTCATTTCTCATGTTTTCCACTGTTTTCTCCTGTTGTCTCCTCTTTTCTACTGTATTCTACTGTTTTGTACTCTTTTCTACTGTTTTCTACTGTTTTGTACTCTTTTCTCCTATTTTATCTACTTTTCTCCTCTTTTTCCTCTTTTCTTCTGTTTTCTCCTGTGTTCTCCTCTTTTCTCCTGTTTTATCCTCTTTTCTACTGTTTTATCCTCTTTCTCCTCTTTCTCTTCATTTCACCTGTTTTCTCCTCTTTTCACCTCTTTTCTCCTCTTTTCTAAACTTTTCTCCTTTTTGATTCTCTTTTCTCCTCTGGCTCCTCTGTTCTCCTGTTTTCTCCTGTTTTCTCCTCTTTTCTCCTCTTTTCTAAACTTTTCTCCTTTTTGATTCTCTTTTCTCCTCTTTCTCCTCTTTCTCCTGTTTTCTCCACTTTTCTACTGTTTTCTCCTGTTTTCTAATCTTTTCTCCTTTTTTATTCGCTTTTCTCCTCTTTCTCCTCTTTCTCCTCATTTCTCATGTTTTCCACTGTTTTCTCCTGTTTTCTCCTCTTTTCTACTGTTTTCTACTGTTTGGTACTCTTTTCTACTGTTTTCTACTGTTTTGTATTCTTTTCTCCTTTTTATCTACTTTTCTCCTCTTTTTCCTCTTTTCTTCTGTTTTCTCCTCTTTTCTCTGTGTTCTCCTGGGTTCTCCTCATTTCTCCTGTTTTATCCTCTTTTCTACTGTTTTATCCTCTTTCTCCTCTTTCCTCCTCTTGTCTCCTGGGTTTCTCCACCTTTCTGTTCTTTTCTCCTCGTTTATCCTCTTTTCCACTCTTTTCTCCTGTTTTCTAATCTTTTCTCCTTTTTTATTCTCTTTTCTCCTCTTTCTCCTCTTTCTCCTCATTTCTCATGTTTTCCACTGTTTTCTCCTGTTTTATCCTCTTTTCTACTGTTTTCTACTGTTTTGTACTCTTTTCTACTGTTTTCTACTGTTTTGTACTCTTTTCTCCTTTTTTATCTACTTTTCTCTTCTTTTTCCTCTTTTCTTCTGTTTTCTCCTATGTTTTCCTCTTTTCTCCAGTTTTATCCTCTTTTCTACTGTTTTATCGTCTTTCTCCTCTTTCTCTTCATTTCACCTGTTTTCTCCTCTTTTCTCCTGTTTTTTTCCTCTTTTCTCCTGTGTTCTCCTCTTTTCTCCTGTTTTCTCCTGTTTTCTCCTCTTTTCTACTGTTTTCTCCTGTTTTGTACTCTTTTCTCCTCTTTTCAATTGTGTTCTCCTCTTTTCTCCTCTTTTCTAAACTTTTCTCCTTTTTGATTCTCTTTTCTCCTCTTTCTCCTCTTTCTCCTGTTTACTCCACTTTTCTACTGTTTTCTCCTGTTTTCTAATCTTTTCTCCTTTTTTATTCTCTTTTCTCCTCTTTCTCCTCTTTCTCCTCATTTCTCATGTTTTCCACTGTTTTCTCCTGTTTTCTCCTCTTTTCTACTGTTTTCTACTGTTTTGTACTCTTTTCTCCTATTTTATCTACTTTTCTCCTCTTTTTCCTCTTTTCTTCTGTTTTCTCCTCTTTTCTCCTGTGTTCTCCTCTTTTCTCCTGTTTTCTCCTGTTTTCTCCTCTTTTCTCCTGTTTTCTAATCTTTTCTCCTTTTTTATTCTGTTTTCTCCTCTTTCTCCTCATTTCTGCTGTTTTCTACTCTTTTCACCTGTGTTCTCCTCTTTTCTCCTCTTTTCTCCTCTTTTCTAAACTTTTCTCCTTTTTGATTCTCTTTTCTCCTCTTTCTCCTGTTTTCTCCACTTTTCTACTGTTTTCTCCTGTTTTATAATCTTTTCTCCTTTTTTTATTCTCTTTTCTCCTCTTTCTCCTCTTTCTCATTATTTCTTCGGTTTTCTCCTCTTTTCTCCTGTTTTCTCCTCTTTTCTACTGTTTTCTCCTGTTTTGTACTCTTTTCTACTGTTTTCTCCTGTTTTCTAATCGTTTCTCCTTTTTTATTCTGTTTTCTCCTCTTTCTCCTCATTTCTGCTGTTTTCTCCTCTTTTCTTCTCTTTTCTCCTGTTTTATCCTCTTTTCTACTGTTTTATCCTCTTTCTCCTCTTTCCTCCTCTCGTCTCCTCGGTTTCTCCACCTTTCTGTTCTTTTCTCCTCGTTTATCCTCTTTTCCACTCTTTTCTCCTGTTTTCTAATCTTTTCTCCTTTTTTATCAACTTTTCTCCTCTTTTTCCTCTTTTCTTCTGTTTTCTCCTCTTTTCTCCTGTGTTCTCCTCTTTTCTCCTGTTTTCTCCTCTTTTCTCCTGTTTTCTAATCTTTTCTCCTTTTTTATTCTGTTTTCTCCTCTTTCTCCTCATTTCTGCTGTTTTCTACTCTTTTCAACTGTGTTCTCCTTTTTTCTCCTCTTTTCTCCTCTTTTCTAAACTTTTCTCCTTTTTGATTCTCTTTTCTCCTCTTTCTCCTGTTTTCTCCACTTTTCTACTGTTTTCTCCTGTTTTCTAATCTTTTCTCCTTTTTTATTCTCTTTTCTCCTCTTTCTCCTCTTTCTCCTCATTTCTCATGTTTTCCACTGTTTTCTCCTGTTGTCTCCTCTTTTCTACTGTATTCTACTGTTTTGTACTCTTTTCTACTGTTTTCTACTGTTTTGTACTCTTTTCTCCTATTTTATCTACTTTTCTCCTCTTTTTCCTCTTTTCTTCTGTTTTCTCCTGTGTTCTCCTCTTTTCTCCTGTTTTATCCTCTTTTCTACTGTTTTATCCTCTTTCTCCTCTTTCTCTTCATTTCACCTGTTTTCTCCTCTTTTCACCTCTTTTCTCCTCTTTTCTAAACTTTTCTCCTTTTTGATTCTCTTTTCTCCTCTGGCTCCTCTGTTCTCCTGTTTACTCCTGTTTTCTCCTCTTTTCTCCTCTTTTCTAAACTTTTCTCCTTTTTGATTCTCTTTTCTCCTCTTTCTCCTCTTTCTCCTGTTTTCTCCACTTTTCTACTGTTTTCTCCTGTTTTCTAATCTTTTCTCCTTTTTTATTCGCTTTTCTCCTCTTTCTCCTCTTTCTCCTCATTTCTCATGTTTTCCACTGTTTTCTCCTGTTTTCTCCTCTTTTCTACTGTTTTCTACTGTTTGGTACTCTTTTCTACTGTTTTCTACTGTTTTGTATTCTTTTCTCCTTTTTATCTACTTTTCTCCTCTTTTTCCTCTTTTCTTCTGTTTTCTCCTCTTTTCTCTGTGTTCTCCTGGGTTCTCCTCATTTCTCCTGTTTTATCCTCTTTTCTACTGTTTTATCCTCTTTCTCCTCTTTCCTCCTCTTGTCTCCTGGGTTTCTCCACCTTTCTGTTCTTTTCTCCTCGTTTATCCTCTTTTCCACTCTTTTCTCCTGTTTTCTAATCTTTTCTCCTTTTTTATTCTCTTTTCTCCTCTTTCTCCTCTTTCTCCTCATTTCTCATGTTTTCCACTGTTTTCTCCTGTTTTATCCTCTTTTCTACTGTTTTGTACTCTTTTCTACTGTTTTCTACTGTTTTGTACTCTTTTCTCCTTTTTTATCTACTTTTCTCTTCTTTTTCCTCTTTTCTTCTGTTTTCTCCTATGTTTTCCTCTTTTCTCCAGTTTTATCCTCTTTTCTACTGTTTTATCGTCTTTCTCCTCTTTCTCTTCATTTCACCTGTTTTCTCCTCTTTTCTCCTGTTTTTTTCCTCTTTTCTCCTGTGTTCTCCTCTTTTGTCCTGTTTTCTCCTGTTTTCTCCTCTTTTCTACTGTTTTCTCCTGTTTTGTACTCTTTTCTCCTCTTTTCAATTGTGTTCTCCTCTTTTCTCCTCTTTTCTAAACTTTTCTCCTTTTTGATTCTCTTTTCTCCTCTTTCTCCTCTTTCTCCTGTTTACTCCACTTTTCTACTGTTTTCTCCTGTTTTCTAATCTTTTCTCCTTTTTTATTCTCTTTTCTCCTCTTTCTCCTCTTTCTCCTCATTTCTCATGTTTTCCACTGTTTTCTCCTGTTTTCTCCTCTTTTCTACTGTTTTCTACTGTTTTGTACTCTTTTCTCCTATTTTATCTACTTTTCTCCTCTTTTTCCTCTTTTCTTCTGTTTTCTCCTCTTTTCTCCTGTGTTCTCCTCTTTTCTCCTGTTTTCTCCTGTTTTCTCCTCTTTTCTCCTGTTTTCTAATCTTTTCTCCTTTTTTATTCTGTTTTCTCCTCTTTCTCCTCATTTCTGCTGTTTTCTACTCTTTTCAACTGTGTTCTCCTCTTTTCTCCTCTTTTCTCCTCTTTTCTAAACTTTTCTCCTTTTTGATTCTCTTTTCTCCTCTTTCTCCTGTTTTCTCCACTTTTCTACTGTTTTCTCCTGTTTTCTAATCTTTTCTCCTTTTTTATTCTCTTTTCTCCTCTTTCTCCTCTTTCTCCTCATTTCTCATGTTTTCCACTGTTTTCTCCTGTTGTCTCCTCTTTTCTACTGTATTCTACTGTTTTGTACTCTTTTCTACTGTTTTCTACTGTTTTGTACTCTTTTCTCCTATTTTATCTACTTTTCTCCTCTTTTTCCTCTTTTCTTCTGTTTTCTCCTGTGTTCTCCTCTTTTCTCCTGTTTTATCCTCTTTTCTACTGTTTTATCCTCTTTCTCCTCTTTCTCTTCATTTCACCTGTTTTCTCCTCTTTTCACCTGTTTTCTCCTCTTTTCTTCTCTTTCCACCTCTTTTCTCCTGTTTTTTTCCTCTTTTCTCCTGTGTTCTCCTCTTTTCTCCTGTTTTCAAATCTTTTCTCATTTTTTATTCTCTTTTGTCCTCTTTCTCCTCTTTCTCTTCATTTCACCTGTTTTCTCCTCTTATAACCTGTTTTCTCCTCTTTTCTCCTGTTTTCTCCTGTTTTCTCCTCTTTTCTACTGTTTTCTCCTGTTTTGTACTCTTTTCTCCTCTTTTCAATTGTGTTCTCCTCTTTTCTCCTCTTTTCTAAACTTTTCTCCTTTTTGATTCTCTTTTCTCCTCTTTCTCCTCTTTCTCCTGTTTACTCCACTTTTCTACTGTTTTCTCCTGTTTTCTAATCTTTTCTCCTTTTTTATTCTCTTTTCTCCTCTTTCTCCTCTTTCTCCTCATTTCTCATGTTTTCCACTGTTTTCTCCTGTTTTCTCCTCTTTTCTACTGTTTTCTACTGTTTTCTAATGTTTTGTCCTCTTTTATTCTCTTTTCTCCTCTTTCTCCTCTTTTCTTCTGTTTTCTCCTCTTTTCTCCTGTGTTCTCCTCTTTTCTCCTGTTTTCTCCTGTTTTCTCCTCTTTTCTCCTGTTTTCTAATCTTTTCTCCTTTTTTATTCTGTTTTCTCCTCTTTCTCCTCATTTCTGCTGTTTTCTACTCTTTTCAACTGTGTTCTCCTCTTTTCTCCTCTTTTCTCCTCTTTTCTAAACTTTTCTCCTTTTTGATTCTCTTTTCTCCTCTTTCTCCTGTTTTCTCCACTTTTCTACTGTTTTCTAATCTTTTCTCCTTTTTTATTCTCTTTTCTCCTCTTTCTCCTCTTTCTCCTCATTTCTTATGTTTTCCACTGTTTTCTCCTGTTTTCTCCTCTTTTCTACTGTTTTCTACTGTTTTGTACTCTTTTCTCCTTTTTTATCTACTTTTCTCCTCTTTTTCCTCTTTTCTTCTGTTTTCTCCTCTTTTCTCCTGTGTTCTCCTCTTTTCTCCTGTTTTCTCCTGTTTTCTCCTCTTTTCTCCTGTTTTCTAATCTTTTCTCCTTTTTTATTCTGTTTTCTCCTCTTTCTCCTCATTTCTGCTGTTTTCTACTCTTTTCAACTGTGTTCTCCTCTTTTCTCCTCTTTTCTCCTGTTTTCTAAACTTTTCTCCTTTTTGATTCTCTTTTCTCCTCTTTCTCCTGTTTTCTCCACTTTTCTACTGTTTTCTCCTGTTTTCTAATCTTTTCTCCTTTTTTATTCTCTTTTCTCCTCTTTCTCCTCTTTCTCCTCATTTCTCATGTTTTCCACTGTTTTCTCCTGTTGTCTCCTCTTTTCTACTGTATTCTACTGTTTTGTACTCTTTTCTACTGTTTTCTACTGTTTTGTACTCTTTTCTCCTATTTTATCTACTTTTCTCCTCTTTTTCCTCTTTTCTTCTGTTTTCTCCTGTGTTCTCCTCTTTTCTCCTGTTTTATCCTCTTTTCTACTGTTTTATCCTCTTTCTCCTCTTTCTCTTCATTTCACCTGTTTTCTCCTCTTTTCACCTGTTTTCTCCTCTTTCCTTCTCTTTTCTCCTCTTTTCTCCTGTTTTTTTCCTCTTTTCTCCTGTGTTCTCCTCTTTTCTCCTGTTTTCAAATCTTTTCTCATTTTTTATTCTCTTTTGTCCTCTTTCTCCTCTTTCTCTTCATTTCACCTGTTTTCTCCTCTTATAACCTGTTTTCTCCTCTTTTCTTCTCTTTTCTCCTGTTTTATCCTCTTTTCTACTGTTTTATCCTCTTTCTCCTCTTTCCTCCTCTCGTCTCCTCGGTTTCTCCACCTTTCTGTTCTTTTCTCCTCGTTTATCCTCTTTTCCACTCTTTTCTCCTGTTTTCTAATCTTTTCTCCTTTTTTATTCTGTTTTCTCCTCTTTCTCCTCATTCCTGCTGTTTTCTCCTCTTTTCTCCTCTTTTCTCCTCTTTTCTACTGTTTCCTCCTGTTTACTAATCTTTTGTCCTCTTTTATTCTCTTTTCTCCTCTTTCTCCTCTTTCTCATTATTTCTTTGGTTTTCTCCTCTTTTCTCCTGTTTTCTCCTCTTTTCTACTGTTTTAATCTGTTTTGTACTCTTTTCTACTGTTTTCTCCTGTTTTCTAATCGTTTCTCCTTTTTTATTCTGTTTTCTCCTCTTTCTCCTCATTTCTGCTGTTTTCTCCTCTTTTCTCCTCTTTTCAACTGTGTTCTCCTCTTTTCTCCTCTTTTCTCCTCTTTTCTAAACTTTTCTCCTTTTTGATTGTCTTCTCCTCTTTCTCCTCTTTTCTCCTGTTTTATCCTGTTTTCTCCTCTTTTCTCCTCTTTTCTAAACTTTTCTCCTTTTTGATTCTCTTTTCTCCTCTTTCTCCTCTTTCTCCTGTTTTCTCCACTTTTCTACTGTTTTCTCCTGTTTTATAATCTTTTCTCCCTATTTATTCTCTTTTCTCCTCTTTCTCCTCATTTCTCATTTTTTCCATAGTTTTCTCCTGTTTTCTCCTCTTTTCTACTGATTTCTACTGTTTTGTACTCTTTTCTACTGTTTTCTACTGTTTTGTACTCTTTTCTCCTTTTTTATCTACTTTTCTCCTCTTTTTCCTCTTTTCTACTGTTTTCTCCTCTTTTCTCTGTGTTCTCCTGGGTTCTCCTCATTTCTCCTGTTTTATCCTCTTTTCTACTGTTTTATCCTCTTTCTCCTCTTTCCTCCTCTCGTGTCCTGGGTTTCTCCACCTTTCTGTTCTTTTCTCCTCGTTTATCCTCTTTTCCACTCTTTTCTCCTGTTTTCTAATCTTTTCTCCTTTTTTATTCTGTTTTCTCCTCTTTCTCCTCATTTCTGCTGTTTTCTCCTCTTTTCTCCTGTTTTCTCCTCTTTTCTACTGTTTCCTCCTGTTTTCTAATCTTTTGTCCTCTTTTATTCTCTTTTCTCCTCTTTCTCCTCTTTCTCATTATTTCTTCGGTTTTCTCCTGTTTTCTCCTGTTTTCTCCTCTTTTCTACTGTTTTCTCCTGTTTTGTACTCTCTTCTCCTCTTTTCAACTGTGTTCTCCTCTTTTCTCCTGTTTTCTAACCTTTTCTCCTTTTTTATTCTGTTTTCTCCTCTTTCTCCTCATTTCTGCTGTTTTGTCCTCTTTTCTCCTCTTTTCAACTGTGTTCTCCTCTTCTCTCCTCTTTTCTAAACTTTTCTCCTTTTTGATTCTCTTTTCTCCTCTGGCTCCTCTGTTCTCCTGTTTTCTCCTGTTTTCTCCTCTTTTCTCCTCGTTTCTAAACTTTTCTCCTTTTTGATTCTCTTTTCTCCTCTTTCTCCTCTTTCTCCTGTTTTCTCCACTTTTCTACTGTTTTCTCCTGTTTTCTAATCTTTTCTCCTTTTTTATTCGCGTTTCTCCTCTTTCTCCTCTTCCTCCTCATTTCTCATGTTTTCCACTGTTTTCTCCTGTTTTCTCCTCTTTTCTACTGTTTTCTACTGTTTGGTACTCTTTTCTACTGTTTTCTACTGTTTTGTATTCTTTTCTCCTTTTTATCTACTTTTCTCCTCTTTTTCCTCTTTTCTTCTGTTTTCTCCTCTTTTCTCTGTGTTCTCCTGGGTTCTCCTCATTTCTCCTGTTTTATCCTCTTTTCTACTGTTTTATCCTCTTTCTCCTCTTTCCTCCTCTCGTGTCCTGGGTTTCTCCACCTTTCTGTTCTTTTCTCCTCGTTTATCCTCTTTTCCACTCTTTTCTCCTGTTTTCTAATCTTTTCTCCTTTTTTATTCTCTTTTCTCCTCTTTCTCCTCTTTCTCCTCATTTCTCATGTTTTCCACTGTTTTCTCCTGTTTTCTCCTCTTTTCTACTGTTTTCTACTGTTTTGTACTCTTTTCTACTGTTTTCTACTGTTTTGTACTCTTTTCTCCATTTTTATCTACTTTTCTCCTCTTTTTCCTCTTTTCTTCTGTTTTCTCCTGTGTTTTCCTCTTTTCTCCTGTTTTATCCTCTTTTCTACTGTTTTATCCTCTTTCTCCTCTTTCTCTTCATTTCACCTGTTTTCTCCTCTTTTCACCTGTTTTCTCCTCTTTTCTTCTCTTTTCTCCTCATTTCTGCTGTTTTCTCCTCTTTTCTCCTGTTTTCTCCTCTTTTCTACTGTTTCCTCCTGTTTACTAATCTTTTGTCCTCTTTTATTCTCTTTTCTCCTCTTTCTCCTCTTTCTCATTATTTCTTCGGTTTTCTCCTCTTTTCTCCTGTTTTCTCCTCTTTTCTACTGTTTTCTCCTGTTTTGTACTCTTTTCTACTGTTTTCTCCTGTTTTCTAATCGTTTCTCCTTTTTTATTCTGTTTTCTCCTCATTCTCCTCATTTCTGCTGTTTTCTCCTCTTTTCTCCTCTTTTCAACTGTGTTCTCCTCTTTTCTCCTCTTTTCTAAACTTTTCTCCTTTTTGATTGTCTTCTCCTCTTTCTCCTCTTTTCTCCTGTTTTATCCTGTTTTCTCCTCTTTTCTCCTCTTTTCTAAACTTTTCTCCTTTTTGATTCTCTTTTCTCCTCTTTCTCCTCTTTCTCCTGTTTTCTCCACTTTTCTACTGTTTTCTCCTGTTTTATAATCTTTTCTCCCTATTTATTCTCTTTTCTCCTCTTTCTCCTCATTTCTCATTTTTTCCATAGTTTTCTCCTGTTTTCTCCTCTTTTCTACTGATTTCTACTGTTTTGTACTCTTTTCTCCTTTTTTATCTACTTTTCTCCTCTTTTTCCTCTTTTCTACTGTTTTCTCCTCTTTTCTCTGTGTTCTCCTGGGTTCTCCTCATTTCTCCTGTTTTATCCTCTTTTCTACTGTTTTATCCTCTTTCTCCTCTTTCCTCCTCTCGTGTCCTGGGTTTCTCCACCTTTCTGTTCTTTTCTCCTCGTTTATCCTCTTTTCCACTCTTTTCTCCTGTTTTCTAATCTTTTCTCCTTTTTTATTCTGTTTTCTCCTCTTTCTCCTCATTTCTGCTGTTTTCTCCTCTTTTCTCCTGTTTTCTCCTCTTTTCTACTGTTTCCTCCTGTTTTCTAATCTTTTGTCCTCTTTTATTCTCTTTTCTCCTCTTTCTCCTCTTTCTCATTATTTCTTCGGTTTTCTCCTGTTTTCTCCTGTTTTCTCCTCTTTTCTACTGTTTTCTCCTGTTTTGTACTCTCTTCTCCTCTTTTCAACTGTGTTCTCCTCTTTTCTCCTGTTTTCTAACCTTTTCTCCTTTTTTATTCTGTTTTCTCCTCTTTCTCCTCATTTCTGCTGTTTTGTCCTCTTTTCTCCTCTTTTCAACTGTGTTCTCCTCTTCTCTCCTCTTTTCTAAACTTTTCTCCTTTTTGATTCTCTTTTCTCCTCTGGCTCCTCTGTTCTCCTGTTTTCTCCTGTTTTCTCCTCTTTTCTCCTCGTTTCTAAACTTTTCTCCTTTTTGATTCTCTTTTCTCCTCTTTCTCCTCTTTCTCCTGTTTTCTCCACTTTTCTACTGTTTTCTCCTGTTTTCTAATCTTTTCTCCTTTTTTATTCGCTTTTCTCCTCTTTCTCCTCTTCCTCCTCATTTCTCATGTTTTCCACTGTTTTCTCCTGTTTTCTCCTCTTTTCTACTGTTTTCTACTGTTTTGTATTCTTTTCTCCTTTTTATCTACTTTTCTCCTCTTTTTCCTCTTTTCTTCTGTTTTCTCCTCTTTTCTCTGTGTTCTCCTGGGTTCTCCTCATTTCTCCTGTTTTATCCTCTTTTCTACTGTTTTATCCTCTTTCTCCTCTTTCCTCCTCTCGTGTCCTGGGTTTCTCCACCTTTCTGTTCTTTTCTCCTCGTTTATCCTCTTTTCCACTCTTTTCTCCTGTTTTCTAATCTTTTCTCCTTTTTTATTCTCTTTTCTCCTCTTTCTCCTCATTTCTCATGTTTTCCACTGTTTTCTCCTGTTTTCTCCTGTTTTCTACTGTTTTCTACTGTTTTGTACTCTTTTCTACTGTTTTCTACTGTTTTGTACTCTTTTCTCCATTTTTATCTACTTTTCTCCTCTTTTTCCTCTTTTCTTCTGTTTTCTCCTGTGTTTTCCTCTTTTCTCCTGTTTTATCCTCTTTTCTACTGTTTTATCCTCTTTCTCCTCTTTCTCTTCATTTCACCTGTTTTCTCCTCTTTTCACCTGTTTTCTCCTCTTTTCTTCTCTTTTCTCCTCATTTCTGCTGTTTTCTCCTCTTTTCTCCTGTTTTCTCCTCTTTTCTACTGTTTCCTCCTGTTTACTAATCTTTTGTCCTCTTTTATTCTCTTTTCTCCTCTTTCTCCTCTTTCTCATTATTTCTTCGGTTTTCTCCTCTTTTCTCCTGTTTTCTCCTCTTTTCTACTGTTTTCTCCTGTTTTGTACTCTTTTCTACTGTTTTCTCCTGTTTTCTAATCGTTTCTCCTTTTTTATTCTGTTTTCTCCTCATTCTCCTCATTTCTGCTGTTTTCTCCTCTTTTCTCCTCTTTTCAACTGTGTTCTCCTCTTTTCTCCTCTTTTCTAAACTTTTCTCCTTTTTGATTGTCTTCTCCTCTTTCTCCTCTTTTCTCCTGTTTTATCCTGTTTTCTCCTCTTTTCTCCTCTTTTCTAAACTTTTCTCCTTTTTGATTCTCTTTTCTCCTCTTTCTCCTCTTTCTCCTGTTTTCTCCACTTTTCTACTGTTTTCTCCTGTTTTATAATCTTTTCTCCCTATTTATTCTCTTTTCTCCTCTTTCTCCTCATTTCTCATTTTTTCCATAGTTTTCTCCTGTTTTCTCCTCTTTTCTACTGATTTCTACTGTTTTGTACTCTTTTCTCCTTTTTTATCAACTTTTCTCCTCTTTTTCCTCTTTTCTACTGTTTTCTCCTCTTTTCTCTGTGTTCTCCTGGGTTCTCCTCATTTCTCCTGTTTTATCCTCTTTTCTACTGTTTTATCCTCTTTCTCCTCTTTCCTCCTCTCGTGTCCTGGGTTTCTCCACCTTTCTGTTCTTTTCTCCTCGTTTATCCTCTTTTCCACTCTTTTCTCCTGTTTTCTAATCTTTTCTCCTTTTTTATTCTGTTTTCTCCTCTTTCTCCTCATTTCTGCTGTTTTCTCCTCTTTTCTCCTGTTTTCTCCTCTTTTCTACTGTTTCCTCCTGTTTTCTAATCTTTTGTCCTCTTTTATTCTCTTTTCTCCTCTTTCTCCTCTTTCTCATTATTTCTTCAGTTTTCTCCTCTTTTCTCCTGTTTTCTCCTGTTTTCTCCTCTTTTCTACTGTTTTCTCCTGTTTTGTACTCTTTTCTCCTTTTTGATTCTCTTTTCTCCTCTTTCTCCTCTTTCTCCTGTTTACTCCACTTTTCTACTGTTTTCTCCTGTTTTCTAATCTTTTCTCCTTTTTTATTCGCTTTTCTCCTCTTTCTCCTCTTTCTCCTCATTTCTCATGTTTTCCACTGTTTTCTCCTGTTTTCTCCTCTTTTCTAGTGTTTTCTACTGTTTGGTACTCTTTTCTACTGTTTTCTACTGTTTTGTATTCTTTTCTCCTTTTTATCTACTTTTCTCCTCTTTTTCCTCTTTTCTTCTGTTTTCTCCTCTTTTCTCTGTGTTCTCCTGGGTTCTCCTCATTTCTCCTGTTTTATCCTCTTTTCTACTGTTTTATCCTCTTTCTCCTCTTTCCTCCTCTCGTGTCCTGGGTTTCTCCACCTTTCTGTTCTTTTCTCCTCGTTTATCCTCTTTTCCACTCTTTTCTCCTGTTTTCTAATCTTTTCTCCTTTTTTATTCTCTTTTCTCCTCTTTCTCCTCTTTCTCCTCATTTCTCATGTTTTCCACTGTTTTCTCCTGTTTTCTCCTCTTTTCTACTGTTTTCTACTGTTTTGTACTCTTTTCTACTGTTTTCTACTGTTTTGTACTCTTTTCTCCATTTTTATCTACTTTTCTCCTCTTTTTCCTCTTTTCTTCTGTTTTCTCCTGTGTTTTCCTCTTTTCTCCTGTTTTATCCTCTTTTCTACTGTTTTATCCTCTTTCTCCTCTTTCTCTTCATTTCACCTGTTTTCTCCTCTTTTCACCTGTTTTCTCCTCTTTTCTTCTCTTTTCTCCTCATTTCTGCTGTTTTCTCCTCTTTTCTCCTGTTATCTCCTCTTTTCTCCTGTTTTCTAATCTTTTCTCCTTTTTTATTCTGTTTTCTCCTCTTTCTCCTCATTTCTGCTGTTTTCTACTCTTTTCAACTGAGTTCTCCTCTTTTCTCCTCTTTTCTCCTGTTTTCTAAACTTTTCTCCTTTTTGATTCTCTTTTCTCCTCTTTCTCCTGTTTTCTCCACTTTTCTACTGTTTTCTCCTGTTTTCTAATTTTTTCTCCTTTTTTATTCTCTTTTCTCCTCTTTCTCCTCTTTCTCCTCATTTCTCATGTTTTCCACTGTTTTCTCCTGTTGTCTCCTCTTTTCTACTGTATTCTACTGTTTTGTACTCTTTTCTACTGTTTTCTACTGTTTGGTACTCTTTTCTCCTATTTTATCTACTTTTCTCCTCTTTTTCCTCTTTTCTTCTGTTTTCTCCTGTGTTCTCCTCTTTTCTCCTGTTTTATCCTCTTTTGTACTGTTTTATCCTCTTTCTCCTCTTTCTCTTCATTTCACCTGTTTTCTCCTCTTTTCACCTGTTTTCTCCTCTTTTCTTCTCTTTTCTCCTCTTTTCTCCTGTTTTTTTCCTCTTTTCTCCTGTGTTCTCATCTTTTCTCCTGTTTTCAAATCTTTTCTCATTTTTTATTCTCTTTTGTCCTCTTTCTCCTCTTTCTCTTCATTTCACCTGTTTTCTCCTCTTATAACCTGTTTTCTCCTCTTTTCTTCTCTTTTCTCCTGTTTTATCCTCTTTTCTACTGTTTTATCCTCTTTCTCCTCTTTCCTCCTCTCGTCTCATCGGTTTCTCCACCTTTCTGTTCTTTTCTCCTCGTTTATCCTCTTTTCCACTCTTTTCTCCTGTTTTCTAATCTTTTCTCCTTTTTTATTCTGTTTTCTCCTCTTTCTCCTCATTCCTGCTGTTTTCTCCTCTTTTCTCCTCTTTTCTACTGTTTCCTCCTGTTTACTAATCTTTTGTCCTCTTTTATTCTCTTTTCTCCTCTTTCTCCTCTTTCTCATTATTTCTTTGGTTTTCTCCTCTTTTCTCCTGTTTTCTCCTCTTTTCTACTGTTTTCTCCTGTTTTGTACTCTTTTCTACTGTTTTCTCCTGTTTTCTAATCGTTTCTCCTTTTTTATTCTGTTTTCTCCTCTTTCTCCTCATTTCTGCTGTTTTCTCCTCTTTTCTCCTCTTTTCAACTGTGTTCTCCTCTTTTCTCCTCTTTTCTCCTCTTTTCTAAACTTTTCTCCTTTTTGATTGTCTTCTCCTCTTTCTCCTCTTTTCTCCTGTTTTATCCTGTTTTCTCCTCTTTTCTCCTCTTTTCTAAACTTTTCTCCTTTTTGATTCTCTTTTCTCCTCTTTCTCCTGTTTTCTCCACTTTTCTACTGTTTTCTCCTGTTTTATAATCTTTTCTCCCTATTTATTCTCTTTTCTCCTCTTTCTCCTCATTTCTCATTTTTTCCATAGTTTTCTCCTGTTTTCTCCTCTTTTCTACTGATTTCTACTGTTTTGTACTCTTTTCTACTGTTTTCTACTGTTTTGTACTCTTTTCTCCTTTTTTATCTACTTTTCTCCTCTTTTTCCTCTTTTCTACTGTTTTCTCCTCTTTTCTCTGTGTTCTCCTGGGTTCTCCTCATTTCTCCTGTTTTATCCTCTTTTCTACTGTTTTATCCTCTTTCTCCTCTTTCCTCCTCTCGTGTCCTGGGTTTCTCCACCTTTCTGTTCTTTTCTCCTCGTTTATCCTCTTTTCCACTCTTTTCTCCTGTTTTCTAATCTTTTCTCCTTTTTTATTCTGTTTTCTCCTCTTTCTCCTCATTTCTGCTGTTTTCTCCTCTTTTCTCCTGTTTTCTCCTCTTTTCTACTGTTTCCTCCTGTTTTCTAATCTTTTGTCCTCTTTTATTCTCTTTTCTCCTCTTTCTCCTCTTTCTCATTATTTCTTCGGTTTTCTCCTCTTTTCTCCTGTTATCTCCTGTTTTCTCCTCTTTTCTACTGTTTTCTCCTGTTTTGTACTCTTTTCTCCTTTTTGATTCTCTTTTCTCCTCTTTCTCCTCTTTCTCCTGTTTACTCCACTTTTCTACTGTTTTCTCCTGTTTTCTAATCTTTTCTCCTTTTTTATTCGCTTTTCTCCTCTTTCTCCTCTTTCTCCTCATTTCTCATGTTTTCCACTGTTTTCTCCTGTTTTCTCCTCTTTTCTAGTGTTTTCTACTGTTTGGTACTCTTTTCTACTGTTTTCTACTGTTTTGTATTCTTTTCTCCTTTTTATCTACTTTTCTCCTCTTTTTCCTCTTTTCTTCTGTTTTCTCCTCTTTTCTCTGTGTTCTCCTGGGTTCTCCTCATTTCTCCTGTTTTATCCTCTTTTCTACTGTTTTATCCTCTTTCTCCTCTTTCCTCCTCTCGTGTCCTGGGTTTCTCCACCTTTCTGTTCTTTTCTCCTCGTTTATCCTCTTTTCCACTCTTTTCTCCTGTTTTCTAATCTTTTCTCCTTTTTTATTCTCTTTTCTCCTCTTTCTCCTCTTTCTCCTCATTTCTCATGTTTTCCACTGTTTTCTCCTGTTTTCTCCTCTTTTCTACTGTTTTCTACTGTTTTGTACTCTTTTCTACTGTTTTCTACTGTTTTGTACTCTTTTCTCCATTTTTATCTACTTTTCTCCTCTTTTTCCTCTTTTCTTCTGTTTTCTCCTGTGTTTTCCTCTTTTCTCCTGTTTTATCCTTTTTTCTACTGTTTTATCCTCTTTCTCCTCTTTCTCTTCATTTCACCTGTTTTCTCCTCTTTTCACCTGTTTTCTCCTCTTTTCTTCTCTTTTCTCCTCATTTCTGCTGTTTTCTCCTCTTTTCTCCTGTTTTCTCCTCTTTTCTACTGTTTCCTCCTGTTTACTAATCTTTTGTCCTCTTTTATTCTCTTTTCTCCTCTTTCTCCTCTTTCTCATTATTTCTTCGGTTTTCTCCTCTTTTCTCCTGTTTTCTCCTCTTTTCTACTGTTTTCTCCTGTTTTGTACTCTTTTCTACTGTTTTCTCCTGTTTTCTAATCGTTTCTCCTTTTTTATTCTGTTTTCTCCTCTTTCTCCTCATTTCTGCTGTTTTCTCCTCTTTTCTCCTCTTTTCAACTGTGTTCTCCTCTTTTCTCCTCTTTTCTAAACTTTTCTCCTTTTTGATTGTCTTCTCCTCTTTCTCCTCTTTTCTCCTGTTTTATCCTGTTTTCTCCTCTTTTCTCCTCTTTTCTAAACTTTTCTCCTTTTTGATTCTCTTTTCTCCTCTTTCTCCTCTTTCTCCTGTTTTCTCCACTTTTCTACTGTTTTCTCCTGTTTTATAATCTTTTCTCCCTATTTATTCTCTTTTCTCCTCTTTCTCCTCATTTCTCATTTTTTCCATAGTTTTCTCCTGTTTTCTCCTCTTTTCTACTGATTTCTACTGTTTTGTACTCTTTTCTACTGTTTTCTACTGTTTTGTACTCTTTTCTCCTTTTTTATCTACTTTTCTCCTCTTTTTCCTCTTTTCTACTGTTTTCTCCTCTTTTCTCTGTGTTCTCCTGGGTTCTCCTCATTTCTCCTGTTTTATCCTCTTTTCTACTGTTTTATCCTCTTTCTCCTCTTTCCTCCTCTCGTGTCCTGGGTTTCTCCACCTTTCTGTTCTTTTCTCCTCGTTTATCCTCTTTTCCACTCTTTTCTCCTGTTTTCTAATCTTTTCTCCTTTTTTATTCTGTTTTCTCCTCTTTCTCCTCATTTCTGCTGTTTTCTCCTCTTTTCTCCTGTTTTCTCCTCTTTTCTACTGTTTCCTCCTGTTTTCTAATCTTTTGTCCTCTTTTATTCTCTTTTCTCCTCTTTCTCCTCTTTCTCATTATTTCTTCGGTTTTCTCCTCTTTTCTCCTGTTTTCTCCTGTTTTCTCCTCTTTTCTACTGTTTTCTCCTGTTTTGTACTCTCTTCTCCTCTTTTCAACTGTGTTCTCCTCTTTTCTCCTGTTTTCTAACCTTTTCTCCTTTTTTATTCTGTTTTCTCCTCTTTCTCCTCATTTCTGCTGTTTTGTCCTCTTTTCTCCTCTTTTCAACTGTGTTCTCCTCTTCTCTCCTCTTTTCTAAACTTTTCTCCTTTTTGATTCTCTTTTCTCCTCTGGCTCCTCTGTTCTCCTGTTTTCTCCTGTTTTCTCCTCTTTTCTCCTCGTTTCTAAACTTTTCTCCTTTTTGATTCTCTTTTCTCCTCTTTCTCCTCTTTCTCCTGTTTTCTCCACTTTTCTACTGTTTTCTCCTGTTTTCTAATCTTTTCTCCTTTTTTATTCGCTTTTCTCCTCTTTCTCCTCTTCCTCCTCATTTCTCATGTTTTCCACTGTTTTCTCCTGTTTTCTCCTCTTTTCTACTGTTTTCTACTGTTTGGTACTCTTTTCTACTGTTTTCTACTGTTTTGTATTCTTTTCTCCTTTTTATCTACTTTTCTCCTCTTTTTCCTCTTTTCTTCTGTTTTCTCCTCTTTTCTCTGTGTTCTCCTGGGTTCTCCTCATTTCTCCTGTTTTATCCTCTTTTCTACTGTTTTATCCTCTTTCTCCTCTTTCCTCCTCTCGTGTCCTGGGTTTCTCCACCTTTCTGTTCCTTTCTCCTCGTTTATCCTCTTTTCCACTCTTTTCTCCTGTTTTCTAATCTTTTCTCCTTTTTTATTCTCTTTTCTCGTCTTTCTCCTCTTTCTCCTCATTTCTACGGTTTTCCACTGTTTTCTCCTGTTTTCTCCTCTTTTCTACTCTTTTCTACTGTTTTCTACTGTTTTGTACTCTTTTCTCCATTTTTATCTACTTTTCTCCTCTTTTTCCTCTTTTCTTCTGTTTTCTCCTGTGTTTTCCTCTTTTCTCCTGTTTTATCCTCTTTTCTACTGTTTTATCGTCTTTCTCCTCTTTCTCTTCATTTCACCTGTTTTCTCCTCTTTTCACCTGTTTTCTCCTCTTTTCTTCTCTTTTCTCCTCATTTCTGCTATTTTCTCCTCTTTTCTCCTGTTTTCTCCTCTTTTCTACTGTTTCCTCCTGTTTACTAATCTTTTGTCCTCTTTTATTCTCTTTTCTCCTCTTTCTCCTCTTTCTCATTATTTCTTCGGTTTTCTCCTCTTTTCTCCTGTTTTCTCCTCTTTTCTACTGTTTTCTCCTGTTTTGTACTCTTTTCTACTGTTTTCTCCTGTTTTCTAATCGTTTCTCCTTTTTTATTCTGTTTTCTCCTCATTCTCCTCATTTCTGCTGTTTTCTCCTCTTTTCTCCTCTTTTCAACTGTGTTCTCCTCTTTTCTCCTCTTTTCTAAACTTTTCTCCTTTTTGATTGTCTTCTCCTCTTTCTCCTCTTTTCTCCTGTTTTATCCTGTTTTCTCCTCTTTTCTCCTCTTTTCTAAACTTTTCTCCTTTTTGATTCTCTTTTCTCCTCTTTCTCCTATTTCTCCTGTTTTCTCCACTTTTCTACTGTTTTCTCCTGTTTTATAATCTTTTCTCCCTATTTATTCTCTTTTCTCCTCTTTCTCCTCATTTCTCATTTTTTCCATAGTTTTCTCCTGTTTTCTCCTCTTTTCTACTGATTTCTACTGTTTTGTACTCTTTTCTCCTTTTTTATCTACTTTTCTCCTCTTTTTCCTCTTTTCTACTGTTTTCTCCTCTTTTCTCTGTGTTCTCCTGGGTTCTCCTCATTTCTCCTGTTTTATCCTCTTTTCTACTGTTTTATCCTCTTTCTCCTCTTTCCTCCTCTCGTGTCCTGGGTTACTCCACCTTTCTGTTCTTTTCTCCTCGTTTATCCTCTTTTCCACTCTTTTCTCCTGTTTTCTAATCTTTTCTCCTTTTTTATTCTGTTTTCTCCTCTTTCTCCTCATTTCTGCTGTTTTCTCCTCTTTTCTCCTGTTTTCTCCTCTTTTCTACTGTTTCCTCCTGTTTTCTAATCTTTTGTCCTCTTTTATTCTCTTTTCTCCTCTTTCTCCTCTTTCTCATTATTTCTTCGGTTTTCTCCTCTTTTCTCCTGTTTTCTCCTGTTTTCTCCTCTTTTCTACTGTTTTCTCCTGTTTTGTACTCTCTTCTCTTCTTTTCAACTGTGTTCTCCTCTTTTCTCCTCTTTTCTAAACTTTTCTCCTTTTTGATTCTCTTTTCTCCTCTTTCTCCTCTTTCTCCTGTTTTCTCCACTTTTCTACTGTTTTCTCCTGTTTTATAATCTTTTCTCCCTATTTATTCTCTTATCTCCTCATTCTCCTCATTTCACATTTTTTCCATAGTTTTCTCCTGTTTTCTCCTCTTTTCTACTGATTTCTCCTGTTTTATAATCTTTTCTCCCTATTTATTCTCTTTTCTCCTCTTTCTCCTCATTTCTCATTTTTTCCATAGTTTTCTCCTGTTTTCTCCTCTTTTCTACTGATTTCTACTGTTTTGTACTCTTTTCTACTGTTTTCTACTGTTTTGTACTCTTTTCTCCTTTTTTATCTACTTTTCTCCTCTTTTTCCTCTTTTCTACTGTTTTCTCCTCTTTTCTCTGTGTTCTCCTGGGTTCTCCTCATTTCTCCTGTTTTATCCTCTTTTCTACTGTTTTATCCTCTTTCTCCTCTTTCCTCCTCTCGTGTCCTGGGTTTCTCCACCTTTCTGTTCTTTTCTCCTCGTTTATCCTCTTTTCCACTCTTTTCTCCTGTTTTCTAATCTTTTCTCCTTTTTTATCCTCTTTTCTCGTCTTTCTCCTCTTTCTCCTCATTTCTCATGTTTTCCACTGTTTTCTCCTGTTTTCTCCTCTTTTCTACTGTTTTCTACTGTTTTGTACTCTTTTCTACTGTTTTCTACTGTTTTGTACTCTTTTCTCCATTTTTATCTACTTTTCTCCTCTTTTTCCTCTTTTCTTCTGTTTTCTCCTGTGTTTTCCTCTTTTCTCCTGTTTTATCCTCTTTTCTACTGTTTTATCCTCTTTCTCCTCTTTCTCTTCATTTCACCTGTTTTCTCCTCTTTTCACCTGTTTTCTCCTCTTTTCTTCTCTTTTCTCCTCATTTCTGCTGTTTTCTCCTCTTTTCTCCTGTTTTCTCCTCTTTTCTACTGTTTCCTCCTGTTTACTAATCTTTTGTCCTCTTTTATTCTCTTTTCTCCTCTTTCTCCTCTTTCTCATTATTTCTTCGGTTTTCTCCTCTTTTCTCCTGTTTTCTCCTCTTTTCTACTGTTTTCTCCTGTTTTGTACTCTTTTCTACTGTTTTCTCCTGTTTTCTAATCGTTTCTCCTTTTTTATTCTGTTTTCTCCTCATTCTCCTCATTTCTGCTGTTTTCTCCTCTTTTCTCCTCTTTTCAACTGTGTTCTCCTCTTTTCTCCTCTTTTCTAAACTTTTCTCCTTTTTGATTGTCTTCTCCTCTTTCTCCTCTTTTCTCCTGTTTTATCCTGTTTTCTCCTCTTTTCTCCTCTTTTCTAAACTTTTCTCCTTTTTGATTCTCTTTTCTCCTCTTTCTCCTCTTTCTCCTGTTTTCTCCACTTTTCTACTGTTTTCTCCTGTTTTATAATCTTTTCTCCCTATTTATTCTCTTTTCTCCTCTTTCTCCTCATTTCTCATTTTTTCCATAGTTTTCTCCTGTTTTCTCCTCTTTTCTACTGATTTCTACTGTTTTGTACTCTTTTCTCCTTTTTTATCTACTTTTCTCCTCTTTTTCCTCTTTTCTACTGTTTTCTCCTCTTTTCTCTGTGTTCTCCTGGGTTCTCCTCATTTCTCCTGTTTTATCCTCTTTTCTACTGTTTTATCCTCTTTCTCCTCTTTCCTCCTCTCGTGTCCTGGGTTTCTCCACCTTTCTGTTCTTTTCTCCTCGTTTATCCTCTTTTCCACTCTTTTCTCCTGTTTTCTAATCTTTTCTCCTTTTTTATTCTGTTTTCTCCTCTTTCTCCTCATTTCTGCTGTTTTCTCCTCTTTTCTCCTGTTTTCTCCTCTTTTCTACTGTTTCCTCCTGTTTTCTAATCTTTTGTCCTCTTTTATTCTCTTTTCTCCTCTTTCTCCTCTTTCTCATTATTTCTTCGGTTTTCTCCTCTTTTCTCCTGTTTTCTCCTGTTTTCTCCTCTTTTCTACTGTTTTCTCCTGTTTTGTACTCTCTTCTCTTCTTTTCAACTGTGTTCTCCTCTTTTCTCCTCTTTTCTAAACTTTTCTCCTTTTTGATTCTCTTTTCTCCTCTTTCTCCTCTTTCTCCTGTTTTCTCCACTTTTCTACTGTTTTCTCCTGTTTTATAATCTTTTCTCCCTATTTATTCTCTTATCTCCTCATTCTCCTCATTTCACATTTTTTCCATAGTTTTCTCCTGTTTTCTCCTCTTTTCTACTGATTTCTCCTGTTTTATAATCTTTTCTCCCTATTTATTCTCTTTTCTCCTCTTTCTCCTCATTTCTCATTTTTTCCATAGTTTTCTCCTGTTTTCTCCTCTTTTCTACTGATTTCTACTGTTTTGTACTCTTTTCTACTGTTTTCTACTGTTTTGTACTCTTTTCTCCTTTTTTATCTACTTTTCTCCTCTTTTTCCTCTTTTCTACTGTTTTCTCCTCTTTTCTCTGTGTTCTCCTGGGTTCTCCTCATTTCTCCTGTTTTATCCTCTTTTCTACTGTTTTATCCTCTTTCTCCTCTTTCCTCCTCTAGTCTCCTGGGTTTCTCCACCTTTCTGTTCTTTTCTCCTCGTTTATCCTCTTTTCCACTCTTTTCTCCTGTTTTCTAATCTTTTCTCCTTTTTTATTCTGTTTTCTCCTCTTTCTCCTCATTTCTGCTGTTTTCTCCTCTTTTCTCCTGTTTTCTCCTCTTTTCTACTGTTTCCTCCTGTTTTCTAATCTTTTGTCCTCTTTTATTCTCTTTTCTCCTCTTTCTCCTCTTTCTCATTATTTCTTCGGTTTTCTCCTCTTTTCTCCTGTTTTCTCCTGTTTTCTCCTCTTTTCTACTGTTTTCTCCTGTTTTGTACTCTCTTCTCTTCTTTTCAACTGTGTTCTCCTCTTTTCTCCTCTTTTCTAAACTTTTCTCCTTTTTGATTCTCTTTTCTCCTCTTTCTCCTCTTTCTCCTGTTTTCTCCACTTTTCTACTGTTTTCTCCTGTTTTATAATCTTTTCTCCCTATTTATTCTCTTATCTCCTCATTCTCCTCATTTCACATTTTTTCCATAGTTTTCTCCTGTTTTCTCCTCTTTTCTACTGATTTCTCCTGTTTTATAATCTTTTCTCCCTATTTATTCTCTTTTCTCCTCTTTCTCCTCATTTCTCATTTTTTCCATAGTTTTCTCCTGTTTTCTCCTCTTTTCTACTGATTTCTACTGTTTTGTACTCTTTTCTACTGTTTTCTACTGTTTTGTACTCTTTTCTCCTTTTTTATCTACTTTTCTCCTCTTTTTCCTCTTTTCTACTGTTTTCTCCTCTTTTCTCTGTGTTCTCCTGGGTTCTCCTCATTTCTCCTGTTTTATCCTCTTTTCTACTGTTTTATCCTCTTTCTCCTCTTTCCTCCTCTCGTGTCCTGGGTTTCTCCACCTTTCTGTTCTTTTCTCCTCGTTTATCCTCTTTTCCACTCTTTTCTCCTGTTTTCTAATCTTTTCTCCTTTTTTATTCTGTTTTCTCCTCTTTCTCCTCATTTCTGCTGTTTTCTCCTCTTTTCTCCTGTTTTCTCCTCTTTTCTACTGTTTCCTCCTGTTTTCTAATCTTTTGTCCTCTTTTATTCTCTTTTCTCCTCTTTCTCCTCTTTCTCATTATTTCTTCGGTTTTCTCCTCTTTTCTCCTGTTTTCTCCTGTTTTCTCCTCTTTTCTACTGTTTTCTCCTGTTTTGTACTCTCTTCTCCTCTTTTCAACTGTGTTCTCCTCTTTTCTCCTGTTTTCTAACCTTTTCTCCTTTTTTATTCTGTTTTCTCCTCTTTCTCCTCATTTCTGCTGTTTTGTCCTCTTTTCTCCTCTTTTCAACTGTGTTCTCCTCTTTTCTCCTCTTTTCTAAACTTTTCTCCTTTTTGATTCTCTTTTCTCCTCTGGCTCCTCTGTTCTCCTGTTTTCTCCTGTTTTCTCCTCTTTTCTCCTCGTTTCTAAACTTTTCTCCTTTTTGATTCTCTTTTCTCCTCTTTCTCCTCTTTCTCCTGTTTTCTCCACTTTTCTACTGTTTTCTCCTGTTTTCTAATCTTTTCTCCTTTTTTATTCGCTTTTCTCCTCTTTCTCCTCTTTCTCCTCATTTCTCATGTTTTCCACTGTTTTCTCCTCTTTTCTACTGTTTTCTACTGTTTGGTACTCTTTTCTACTGTTTTCTACTGTTTTGTATTCTTTTCTCCTTTTTATCTACTTTTCTCCTCTTTTTCCTCTTTTCTTCTGTTTTCTCCTCTTTTCTCTGTGTTCTCCTGGGTTCTCCTCATTTCTCCTGTTTTATCCTCTTTTCTACTGTTTTATCCTCTTTCTCCTCTTTCCTCCTCTCGTATCCTGGGTTTCTCCACCTTTCTGTTCTTTTCTCCTCGTTTATCCTCTTTTCCACTCTTTTCTCCTGTTTTCTAATCTTTTCTCCTTTTTTATTCTCTTTTCTCCTCTTTCTCCTCTTTCTCCTCATTTCTCATGTTTACCACTGTTTTCTCCTGTTTTCTCCTCTTTTCTACTGTTTTCTACTGTTTTGTACTCTTTTCTACTGTTTTCTACTGTTTTGTACTCTTTTCTCCATTTTTATCTACTTTTCTCCTCTTTTTCCTCTTTTCTTCTGTTTTCTCCTGTGTTTTCCTCTTTTCTCCTGTTTTATCCTCTTTTCTACTGTTTTATCCTCTTTCTCCTCTTTCTCTTCATTTCACCTGTTTTCTCCTCTTTTCACCTGTTTTCTCCTCTTTTCTTCTCTTTTCTCCTCATTTCTGCTGTTTTCTCCTCTTTTCTCCTGTTTTCTCCTCTTTTCTACTGTTTCCTCCTGTTTACTAATCTTTTGTCCTCTTTTATTCTCTTTTCTCCTCTTTCTCCTCTTTCTCATTATTTCTTCGGTTTTCTCCTCTTTTCTCCTGTTTTCTCCTCTTTTCTACTGTTTTCTCCTGTTTTGTACTCTTTTCCACTGTTTTCTCCTGTTTTCTAATCGTTTCTCCTTTTTTATTCTGTTTTCTCCTCTTTCTCCTCATTTCTGCTGTTTTCTCCTCTTTTCTCCTCTTTTCAACTGTGTTCTCCTCTTTTCTCCTCTTTTCTAAACTTTTCTCCTTTTTGATTGTCTTCTCCTCTTTCTCCTCTTTTCTCCTGTTTTATCCTGTTTTCTCCTCTTTTCTCCTCTTTTCTAAACTTTTCTCCTTTTTGATTCTCTTTTCTCCTCTTTCTCCTCTTTCTCCTGTTTTCTCCACTTTTCTACTGTTTTCTCCTGTTTTATAATCTTTTCTCCCTATTTATTCTCTTTTCTCCTCTTTCTCCTCATTTCTCATTTTTTCCATAGTTTCCTCCTGTTTTCTCCTCTTTTCTACTGATTTCTACTGTTTTGTACTCTTTTCTACTGTTTTCTACTGTTTTGTACTCTTTTCTCCTTTTTTATCTACTTTTCTCCTCTTTTTCCTCTTTTCTACTGTTTTCTCCTCTTTTCTCTGTGTTCTCCTGGGTTCTCCTCATTTCTCCTGTTTTATCCTCTTTTCTACTGTTTTATCCTCTTTCTCCTCTTTCCTCCTCTCGTGTCCTGGGTTTCTCCACCTTTCTGTTCTTTTCTCCTCGTTTATCCTCTTTTCCACTCTTTTCTCCTGTTTTCTAATCTTTTCTCCTTTTTTATTCTGTTTTCTCCTCTTTCTCCTCATTTCTGCTGTTTTCTCCTCTTTTCTCCTGTTTTCTCCTCTTTTCTACTGTTTCCTCCTGTTTTCTAATCTTTTGTCCTCTTTTATTCTCTTTTCTCCTCTTTCTCCTCTTTCTCATTATTTCTTCGGTTTTCTCCTCTTTTCTCCTGTTTTCTCCTGTTTTCTCCTCTTTTCTACTGTTTTCTCCTGTTTTGTACTCTTTTCTCCTTTTTGATTCTCTTTTCTCCTCTTTCTCCTCTTTCTCCTGTTTACTCCACTTTTCTACTGTTTTCTCCTGTTTTCTAATCTTTTCTCCTTTTTTATTCTCTTTTCTCCTCTTTCTCCTCTTTCTCCTCATTTCTCATGTTTTCCACTGTTTTCTCCTGTTTTCTCCTCTTTTCTACTGTTTTCTACTGTTTTGTACTCTTTTCTCCTATTTTATCTACTTTTCTCCTCTTTTTCCTCTTTTCTTCTGTTTTCTCCTGTGTTCTCCTCTTTTCTCCTGTTTTATCCTCTTTTCTACTGTTTTATCCTCTTTCTCCTCTTTCTCTTCATTTCACCTGTTTTCTCCTCTTTTCACCTGTTTTCTCCTCTTTTCTTCTCTTTTCTCCTCATTTCTGCTGTTTTCTCCTCTTTTCTCCTGTTTTCTCCTCTTTTCTACTGTTTCCTTCTGTTTTCTAATCTTTTGTCCTCTTTTATTCTCTTTTCTCCTCTTTCTCCTCTTTCTCATTATTTCTTCGGTTTTCTCCTCTTTTCTCCTGTTTTCTCCTGTTTTCTCCTCTTTTCTACTGTTTTCTCCTGTTTTGTACTCTCTTCTCCTCTTTTCAACTGTGTTCTCCTCTTTTCTCCTCTTTTCTAAACTTTTCTCCTTTTTGATTCTCTTTTCTCCTCTTTCTCCTCTTTCTCCTGTTTTCTCCACTTTTCTACTGTTTTCTCCTGTTTTATAATCTTTTCTCCCTATTTATTCTCTTATCTCCTCATTCTCCTCATTTCACATTTTTTCCATAGTTTTCTCCTGTTTTCTCCTCTTTTCTACTGATTTCTACTGTTTTGTACTCTTTTCTACTGTTTTCTACTGTTTTGTACTCTTTTCTCCTTTTTTATCTACTTTTCTCCTCTGTTTCCTCTTTTCTTCTGTTTTCTCCTCTTTTCTCTGTGTTCTCCTGGGATCTCCTCATTTCTCCTGTTTTATCCTCTTTTCTACTGTTTTATCCTCTTTCTCCTCTTTCCTCCTCTAGTCTCCTGGGTTTCTCCACCTTTCTGTTCTTTTCTCCTCGTATATCCTCTTTTCCACTCTTTTCTCCTGTTTTCTAATCTTTTCTCCTTTTTTATTCTGTTTTCTCCTCTTTCTCCTCATTTCTGCTGTTTTCTCCTCTTTTCTCCTGTTTTCTCCTCTTTTCTACTGTTTCCTCCTGTTTTCTAATCTTTTGTCCTCTTTTATTCTCTTTTCTCCTCTGGCTCCTCTGTTCTCCTGTTTTCTCCTGTTTTCTCCTCTTTTCTCCTCGTTTCTAAACTTTTCTCCTTTTTGATTCTCTTTTCTCCTCTTTCTCCTCTTTCTCCTGTTTTCTCCACTTTTCTACTGTTTTCTCCTGTTTTCTAATCTTTTCTCCTTTTTTATTCGCTTTTCTCCTCTTTCTCCTCTTTCTCCTCATTTCTCATGTTTTCCACTGTTTTCTCCTGTTTTCTCCTCTTTTCTACTGTTTTCTACTGTTTGGTACTCTTTTCTACTGTTTTCTACTGTTTTGTATTCTTTTCTCCTTTTTATCTACTTTTCTCCTCTTTTTCCTCTTTTCTTCTGTTTTCTCCTCTTTTCTCTGTGTTCTCCTGGGTTCTCCTCATTTCTCCTGTTTTATCCTCTTTTCTACTGTTTTATCCTCTTTCTCCTCTTTCCTCCTCTCGTATCCTGGGTTTCTCCACCTTTCTGTTCTTTTCTCCTCGTTTATCCTCTTTTCCACTCTTTTCTCCTGTTTTCTAATCTTTTCTCCTTTTTTATTCTCTTTTCTCCTCTTTCTCCTCTTTCTCCTCATTTCTCATGTTTACCACTGTTTTCTCCTGTTTTCTCCTCTTTTCTACTGTTTTCTACTGTTTTGTACTCTTTTCTACTGTTTTCTACTGTTTTGTACTCTTTTCTCCATTTTTATCTACTTTTCTCCTCTTTTTCCTCTTTTCTTCTGTTTTCTCCTGTGTTTTCCTCTTTTCTCCTGTTTTATCCTCTTTTCTACTGTTTTATCCTCTTTCTCCTCTTTCTCTTCATTTCACCTGTTTTCTCCTCTTTTCACCTGTTTTCTCCTCTTTTCTTCTCTTTTCTCCTCATTTCTGCTGTTTTCTCCTCTTTTCTCCTGTTTTCTCCTCTTTTCTACTGTTTCCTCCTGTTTACTAATCTTTTGTCCTCTTTTATTCTCTTTTCTCCTCTTTCTCCTCTTTCTCATTATTTCTTCGGTTTTCTCCTCTTTTCTCCTGTTTTCTCCTCTTTTCTACTGTTTTCTCCTGTTTTGTACTCTTTTCTACTGTTTTCTCCTGTTTTCTAATCGTTTCTCCTTTTTTATTCTGTTTTCTCCTCTTTCTCCTCATTTCTGCTGTTTTCTCCTCTTTTCTCCTCTTTTCAACTGTGTTCTCCTCTTTTCTCCTCTTTTCTAAACTTTTCTCCTTTTTGATTCTCTTTTCTCCTCTTTCTCCTCTTTCTCCTGTTTTCTCCACTTTTCTACTGTTTTCTCCTGTTTTATAATCTTTTCTCCCTATTTATTCTCTTTTCTCCTCTTTCTCCTCATTTCTCATTTTTTCCATAGTTTTCTCCTGTTTTCTCCTCTTTTCTACTGATTTCTACTGTTTTGTACTCTTTTCTACTGTTTTCTACTGTTTTGTACTCTTTTCTCCTTTTTTATCTACTTTTCTCCTCTTTTTCCTCTTTTCTACTGTTTTCTCCTCTTTTCTCTGTGTTCTCCTGGGTTCTCCTCATTTCTCCTGTTTTATCCTCTTTTCTACTGTTTTATCCTCTTTCTCCTCTTTCCTCCTCTCGTGTCCTGGGTTTCTCCACCTTTCTGTTCTTTTCTCCTCGTTTATCCTCTTTTCCACTCTTTTCTCCTGTTTTCTAATCTTTTCTCCTTTTTTATTCTGTTTTCTCCTCTTTCTCCTCATTTCTGCTGTTTTCTCCTCTTTTCTCCTGTTTTCTCCTCTTTTCTACTGTTTCCTCCTGTTTTCTAATCTTTTGTCCTCTTTTATTCTCTTTTCTCCTCTTTCTCCTCTTTCTCATTATTTCTTCGGTTTTCTCCTCTTTTCTCCTGTTTTCTCCTGTTTTCTCCTCTTTTCTACTGTTTTCTCCTGTTTTGTACTCTTTTCTCCTTTTTGATTCTCTTTTCTCCTCTTTCTCCTCTTTCTCCTGTTTACTCCACTTTTCTACTGTTTTCTCCTGTTTTCTAATCTTTTCTCCTTTTTTATTCTCTTTTCTCCTCTTTCTCCTCTTTCTCCTCATTTCTCATGTTTTCCACTGTTTTCTCCTGTTTTCTCCTCTTTTCTACTGTTTTCTACTGTTTTGTACTCTTTTCTCCTATTTTATCTACTTTTCTCCTCTTTTTCCTCTTTTCTTCTGTTTTCTCCTGTGTTCTCCTCTTTTCTCCTGTTTTATCCTCTTTTCTACTGTTTTATCCTCTTTCTCCTCTTTCTCTTCATTTCACCTGTTTTCTCCTCTTTTCACCTGTTTTCTCCTCTTTTCTTCTCTTTTCTCCTCATTTCTGCTGTTTTCTCCTCTTTTCTCCTGTTTTCTCCTCTTTTCTACTGTTTCCTCCTGTTTACTAATCTTTTGTCCTCTTTTATTCTCTTTTCTCCTCTTTCTCCTCTTTCTCATTATTTCTTCGGTTTTCTCCTCTTTTCTCCTGTTTTCTCCTCTTTTCTACTGTTTTCTCCTGTTTTGTACTCTTTTCTACTGTTTTCTCCTGTTTTCTAATCGTTTCTCCTTTTTTATTCTGTTTTCTCCTCTTTTCTCCTCTTTTCAACTGTGTTCTCCTCTTTTCTCCTCTTTTCTAAACTTTTCTCCTTTTTGATTGTCTTCTCCTCTTTCTCCTCTTTTCTCCTGTTTTATCCTGTTTTCTCCTCTTTTCTCCTCTTTTCTAAACTTTTCTCCTTTTTGATTCTCTTTTCTCCTCTTTCTCCTCTTTCTCCTGTTTTCTCCACTTTTCTACTGTTTTCTCCTGTTTTATAATCTTTTCTCCCTATTTATTCTCTTTTCTCCTCTTTCTCCTCATTTCTCATTTTTTCCATAGTTTCCTCCTGTTTTCTCCTCTTTTCTACTGTTTTCTACTGTTTTGTACTCTTTTCTACTGTTTTCTACTGTTTTGTACTCTTTTCTCCTTTTTTATCTACTTTTCTCCTCTTTTTCCTCTTTTCTACTGTTTTCTCCTCTTTTCTCTGTGTTCTCCTGGGTTCTCCTCATTTCTCCTGTTTTATCCTCTTTTCTACTGTTTTATCCTCTTTCTCCTCTTTCCTCCTCTCGTGTCCTGGGTTTCTCCACCTTTCTGTTCTTTTCTCCTCGTTTATCCTCTTTTCCACTCTTTTCTCCTGTTTTCTAATCTTTTCTCCTTTTTTATTCTGTTTTCTCCTCTTTCTCCTCATTTCTGCTGTTTTCTCCTCTTTTCTCCTGTTTTCTCCTCTTTTCTACTGTTTCCTCCTGTTTTCTAATCTTTTGTCCTCTTTTATTCTCTTTTCTCCTCTTTCTCCTCTTTCTCATTATTTCTTCGGTTTTCTCCTCTTTTCTCCTGTTTTCTCCTGTTTTCTCCTCTTTTCTACTGTTTTCTCCTGTTTTGTACTCTTTTCTCCTCTTTTCAATTGTGTTCTCCTCTTTTCTCCTCTTTTCTAAACTTTTCTCCTTTTTGATTCTCTTTTCTCCTCTTTCTCCTCTTTCTCCTGTTTTCTCCACTTTTCTACTGTTTTCTCCTGCTTTATAATCTTTTCTCCCTATTTTTTCTCTTATCTCCTCATTCTCCTCATTTCTCATTTTTTCCATAGTTTTCTCCTGTTTTCTCCTCTTTTCTACTGATTTCTACTGTTTTGTACTCTTTTCTACTGTTTTCTACTGTTTTGTACTCTTTTCTCCTTTTTTATCTACTTTTCTCCTCTTTTTCCTCTTTTCTTCTGTTTTCTCCTCTTTTCTCTGTGTTCTCCTGGGTTCTCCTCATTTCTCCTGTTTTATCCTCTTTTCTACTGTTTTATCCTCTTTCTCCTCTTTCCTCCTCTAGTCTCCTGGGTTTCTCCACCTTTCTGTTCTTTTCTCCTCGTATATCCTCTTTTCCATTCTTTTCTCCTGTTTTCTAACCTTTTCTCCTTTTTTATTCTGTTTTCTCCTCTTTCTCCTCATTTCTGCTGTTTTGTCCTCTTTTCTCCTCTTTTCAACTGTGTTCTCCTCTTTTCTCCTCTTTTCTAAACTTTTCTCCTTTTTGATTCTCTTTTCTCCTCTGGCTCCTCTGTTCTCCTGTTTTCTCCTGTTTTCTCCTCTTTTCTCCTCTTTTCTAAACTTTTCTCCTTTTTGATTCTCTTTTCTCCTCTTTCTCCTCTTTCTCCTGTTTTCTCCACTTTTCTACTGTTTTCTCCTGTTTTCTAATCTTTTCTCCTTTTTTATTCGCTTTTCTCCTCTTTCTCCTCTTTCTCCTCATTTCTCATGTTTTCCACTGTTTTCTCCTGTTTTCTCCTCTTTTCTACTGTTTTCTACTGTTTGGTACTCTTTTCTACTGTTTTCTACTGTTTTGTATTCTTTTCTCCTTTTTATCTACTTTTCTCCTCTTTTTCCTCTTTTCTTCTGTTTTCTCCTCTTTTCTCTGTGTTCTCCTGGGTTCTCCTCATTTCTCCTGTTTTATCCTCTTTTCTACTGTTTTATCCTCTTTCTCCTCTTTCCTCCTCTTGTCTCCTGGGTTTCTCCACCTTTCTGTTCTTTTCTCCTCGTTTATCCTCTTTTCCACTCTTTTCTCCTGTTTTCTAATCTTTTCTCCTTTTTTATTCTCTTTTCTCCTCTTTCTCCTCTTTCTCCTCATTTCTCATGTTTTCCACTGTTTTCTCCTGTTTTATCCTCTTTTCTACTGTTTTATCGTCTTTCTCCTCTTTCTCTTCATTTCACCTGTTTTCTCCTCTTTTCTCCTGTTTTTTTCCTCTTTTCTCCTGTGTTCTCCTCTTTTCTCCTCTTTTCTCCTGTTTTCAAATCTTTTCTCATTTTTTATTCTCTTTTCTCCTCTTTCTCCTCTTTCTCTTCATTTCACCTGTTTTCTCCTCTTTTCACCTGTTTTCTCCTCTTCTTCTCTTTTCTCCTGTTTTATCCCCTTTTCTACTGTTTTATCCTCTTTCTCCTCTTTCCTCCTCTAGTCTCCTGGGTTTCTCCACCTTTCTGTTCTTTTCTCCTCGTTTATCCTGTTTTCCACTCTTTTCTCCTGTTTTCTAATCTTTTCTCCTTTTTTATTCTGTTTTCTCCTCTTTCTCCTCATTTCTGCTGTTTTCTCCTCTTTTCTCCTGTTTTCTCCTCTTTTCTACTGTTTCCTCCTGTTTTCTAATCTTTTGTCCTCTTTTATTCTATTTTCTCCTCTTTCTCCTCTTTCTCATTATTTCTTCGGTTTTCTCCTCTTTTCTCCTGTTTTCTCCTCTTTTCTCCTCTTTTCTACTGTTTTCTCCTGTTTTGTACTCTTTTCTCCTCTTTTCAATTGTGTTCTCCTCTTTTCTCCTCTTTTCTAAACTTTTCTCCTTGTTGATTCTCTTTTCTCCTCTTTCTCCTCTTTCTCCTGTTTACTCCACTTTTCTACTGTTTTCTCCTGTTTTCCAATCTTTTCTCCTTTTTTATTCTCTTTTCTCCTCTTTCTCCTCTTTCTCCTCATTTCTCATGTTTTCCACTGTTTTCTCCTGTTTTCTCCTCTTTTCTACTGTTTTCTACTGTTTTGTACTCTTTTCTCCTTTTTTAACTACTTTTCTCCTCTTTTTCCTCTTTTCTTCTGTTTTCTCCTGTTTTCTCCTGTTTTCTCCTCTTTTCTCCTGTTTTCTCCTGTTTTCTCCTCTTTTCTCCTGTTTTCTAATCTTTTCTCCTTTTTTATTCTGTTTTCTCCTCTTTCTCCTCATTTCTGCTGTTTTCTACTCTTTTCAACTGTGTTCTCCTCTTTTCTCCTCTTTTCTCCTCTTTTCTAAACTTTTCTCCTTTTTGATTCTCTTTTCTCCTCTTTCTCCTGTTTTCTCCACTTTTCTACTGTTTTCTCCTGTTTTCTAATCTTTTCTCCTTTTTTTATTCTCTTTTCTCCTCTTTCTCCTCATTTCTCATGTTTTCCACTGTTTTCTCCTGTTGTCTCCTCTTTTCTACTGTATTCTACTGTTTTGTACTCTTTTCTACTGTTTTCTACTGTTTTGTACTCTTTTCTCCTATTTTATCTACTTTTCTCCTCTTTTTCCTCTTTTCTTCTGTTTTCTCCTGTGTTCTCCTCTTTTCTCCTGTTTTATCCTCTTTTCTACTGTTTTATCCTCTTTCTCCTCTTTCTCTTCATTTCACCTGTTTTCTCCTCTTTTCACCTGTTTTCTCCTCTTTTCTTCTCTTTTCTCCTCTTTTCTCCTGTTTTTTTCCTCTTTTCTCCTGTGTTCTCCTCTTTTCTCCTGTTTTCAAATCTTTTCTCATTTTTTATTCTCTTTTGTCCTCTTTCTCCTCTTTCTCTTCATTTCACCTGTTTTCTCCTCTTATAACCTGTTTTCTCCTCTTTTCTTCTCTTTTCTCCTGTTTTATCCTCTTTTCTACTGTTTTATCCTCTTTCTCCTCTTTCCTCCTCTCGTCTCCTCGGTTTCTCCACCTTTCTGTTCTTTTCTCCTCGTTTATCCTCTTTTCCACTCTTTTCTCCTGTTTTCTAATCTTTTCTCCTTTTTTATTCTGTTTTCTCCTCTTCCTCCTCATTCCTGCTGTTTTCTCCTCTTTTCTCCTCTTTTCTCCTCTTTTCTACTGTTTCCTCCTGTTTACTAATCTTTTGTCCTCTTTTATTCTCTTTTCTCCTCTTTCTCCTCTTTCTCATTATTTCTTCGGTTTTCTCCTCTTTTCTCCTGTTTTCTCCTCTTTTCTACTGTTTTCTCCTGTTTTGTACTCTTTTCTACTGTTTTCTCCTGTTTTCTAATCGTTTCTCCTTTTTTATTCTGTTTTCTCCTCTTTCTCCTCATTTCTGCTGTTTTCTCCTCTTTTCTTCTCTTTTCTCCTGTTTTATCCTCTTTTCTACTGTTTTATCCTCTTTCTCCTCTTTCCTCCTCTCGTCTCCTCGGTTTCTCCACCTTTCTGTTCTTTTCTCCTCGTTTATCCTCTTTTCCACTCTTTTCTCCTGTTTTCTAATCTTTTCTCCTTTTTTATCTACTTTTCTCCTCTTTTTCCTCTTTTCTTCTGTTTTCTCCTCTTTTCTCCTGTGTTCTCCTCTTTTCTCCTGTTTTCTCCTCTTTTCTCCTGTTTTCTAATCTTTTCTCCTTTTTTATTCTGTTTTCTCCTCTTTCTCCTCATTTCTGCTGTTTTCTACTCTTTTCAACTGTGTTCTCCTCTTTTCTCCTCTTTTCTCCTCTTTTCTAAACTTTTCTCCTTTTTGATTCTCTTTTCTCCTCTTTCTCCTGTTTTCTCCACTTTTCTACTGTTTTCTCCTGTTTTCTAATCTTTTCTCCTTTTTTATTCTCTTTTCTCCTCTTTCTCCTCTTTCTCCTCATTTCTCATGTTTTCCACTGTTTTCTCCTGTTGTCTCCTCTTTTCTACTGTATTCTACTGTTTTGTACTCTTTTCTACTGTTTTCTACTGTTTTGTACTCTTTTCTCCTATTTTATCTACTTTTCTCCTCTTTTTCCTCTTTTCTTCTGTTTTCTCCTGTGTTCTCCTCTTTTCTCCTGTTTTATCCTCTTTTCTACTGTTTTATCCTCTTTCTCCTCTTTCTCTTCATTTCACCTGTTTTCTCCTCTTTTCACCTCTTTTCTCCTCTTTTCTAAACTTTTCTCCTTTTTGATTCTCTTTTCTCCTCTGGCTCCTCTGTTCTCCTGTTTTCTCCTGTTTTCTCCTCTTTTCTCCTCTTTTCTCCTCTTTTCTAAACTTTTCTCCTTTTTGATTCTCTTTTCTCCTCTTTCTCCTCTTTCTCCTGTTTTCTCCACTTTTCTACTGTTTTCTCCTGTTTTCTAATCTTTTCTCCTTTTTTATTCGCTTTTCTCCTCTTTCTCCTCTTTCTCCTCATTTCTCATGTTTTCCACTGTTTTCTCCTGTTTTCTCCTCTTTTCTACTGTATTCTACTGTTTGGTACTCTTTTCTACTGTTTTCTACTGTTTTGTATTCTTTTCTCCTTTTTATCTACTTTTCTCCTCTTTTTCCTCTTTTCTTCTGTTTTCTCCTCTTTTCTCTGTGTTCTCCTGGGTTCTCCTCATTTCTCCTGTTTTATCCTCTTTTCTACTGTTTTATCCTCTTTCTCCTCTTTCCTCCTCTTGTCTCCTGGGTTTCTCCACCTTTCTGTTCTTTTCTCCTCGTTTATCCTCTTTTCCACTCTTTTCTCCTGTTTTCTAATCTTTTCTCCTTTTTTATTCTCTTTTCTCCTCTTTCTCCTCTTTCTCCTCATTTCTCATGTTTTCCACTGTTTTCTCCTGTTTTCTCCTCTTTTCTACTGTTTTCTACTGTTTTGTACTCTTTTCTACTGTTTTCTACTGTTTTGTACTCTTTTCTCCTTTTTTATCTACTTTTCTCCTCTTTTTCCTCTTTTCTTCTGTTGTCTCCTGTGTTTTCCTCTTTTCTCCTGTTTTATCCTCTTTTCTACTGTTTTATCGTCTTTCTCCTCTTTCTCTTCATTTCACCTGTTTTCTCCTCTTTTCTCCTGTTTTTTTCCTCTTTTCTCCTGTGTTCTCCACTTTTCTCCTCTTTTCTCCTGTTTTCAAATCTTTTCTCATTTTTTATTCTCTTTTCTCCTCTTTCTCTTCATTTCACCTGTTTTCTCCTCTTTTCACCTGTTTTCTCCTCTTTTCTTCTCTTTTCTCCTGTTTTATCCCCTTTTCTACTGTTTTATCCTCTTTCTCCTCTTTCCTCCTCTAGTCTCCTGGGTTTCTCCACCTTTCTGTTCTTTTCTCCTCGTTTATCCTGTTTTCCACTCTTTTCTCCTGTTTTCTAATCTTTTCTCCTTTTTTATTCTGTTTTCTCCTCTTTCTCCTCATTTCTGCTGTTTTCTCCTCTTTTCTCCTGTTTTCTCCTCTTTTCTACTGTTTCCTCTTGTTTTCTAATCTTTTGTCCTCTTTTATTCTCTTTTCTCCTCTTTCTCCTCTTTCTCATTATTTCTTCGGTTTTCTCCTCTTTTCTCCTGTTTTCTCCTGTTTTCTCCTCTTTTCTACTGTTTTCTCCTGTTTTCTCCTCTTTTCTACTGTTTTCTACTGTTTTGTACTCTTTTCTCCTTTTTTATCTACTTTTCTCCTCTTTTTCCTCTTTTCTTCTGTTTTCTCCTGTTTTCTCCTGTTTTCTCCTCGTTTCTCCTGTTTTCTCCTGTTTTCTCCTGTTTTCTAATCTTTTCTCCTTTTTTATTCTGTTTTCTCCTCTTTCTCCTCATTTCTGCTGTTTTCTACTCTTTTCAACTGTGTTCTCCTCTTTTCTCCTCTTTTCTCCTCTTTTCTAAACTTTTCTCCTTTTTGATTCTCTTTTCTCCTCTTTCTCCTGTTTTCTCCACTTTTCTACTGTTTTCTCCTGTTTTCTAATCTTTTCTCCTTTTTTTATTCTCTTTTCTCCTCTTTCTCCTCTTTCTCCTCATTTCTCATGTTTTCCACTGTTTTCTCCTGTTGTCTCCTCTTTTCTACTGTATTCTACTGTTTTGTACTCTTTTCTACTGTTTTCTACTGTTTTGTACTCTTTTCTCCTATTTTATCTACTTTTCTCCTCTTTTTCCTCTTTTCTCCTGTTTTATCCTCTTTTCTACTGTTTTATCCTCTTTCTCCTCTTTCTCTTCATTTCACCTGTTTTCTCCTCTTTTCACCTGTTTTCTCCTCTTTTCTTCTCTTTTCTCCTCTTTTCTCCTGTTTTTTTCCTCTTTTCTCCTGTGTTCTCCTCTTTTCTCCTGTTTTCAAATCTTTTCTCATTTTTTATTCTCTTTTGTCCTCTTTCTCCTCTTTCTCTTCATTTCACCTGTTTTCTCCTCTTATAACCTGTTTTCTCCTCTTTTCTTCTCTTTTCTCCTGTTTTATCCTCTTTTCTACTGTTTTATCCTCTTTCTCCTCTTTCCTCCTCTCGTCTCCTCGGTTTCTCCACCTTTCTGTTCTTTTCTCCTCGTTTATCCTCTTTTCCACTCTTTTCTCCTGTTTTCTAATCTTTTCTCCTTTTTTATTCTGTTTTCTCCTCTTCCTCCTCATTCCTGCTGTTTTCTCCTCTTTTCTCCTCTTTTCTCCTCTTTTCTACTGTTTCCTCCTGTTTACTAATCTTTTGTCCTCTTTTATTCTCTTTTCTCCTCTTTCTCCTCTTTCTCATTATTTCTTCGGTTTTCTCCTCTTTTCTCCTGTTTTCTCCTCTTTTCTACTGTTTTCTCCTGTTTTGTACTCTTTTCTACTGTTTTCTCCTGTTTTCTAATCGTTTCTCCTTTTTTATTCTGTTTTCTCCTCTTTCTCCTCATTTCTGCTGTTTTCTCCTCTTTTCTTCTCTTTTCTCCTGTTTTATCCTCTTTTCTACTGTTCTATCCTCTTTCTCCTCTTTCCTCCTCTCGTCTCCTCGGTTTCTCCACCTTTCTGTTCTTTTCTCCTCGTTTATCCTCTTTTCCACTCTTTTCTCCTGTTTTCTAATCTTTTCTCCTTTTTTATCTACTTTTCTCCTCTTTTTCCTCTTTTCTTCTGTTTTCTCCTCTTTTCTCCTGTGTTCTCCTCTTTTCTCCTGTTTTCTCCTCTTTTCTCCTGTTTTCTAATCTTTTCTCCTTTTTTATTCTGTTTTCTCCTCTTTCTCCTCATTTCTGCTGTTTTCTACTCTTTTCAACTGTGTTCTCCTCTTTTCTCCTCTTTTCTCCTCTTTTCTAAACTTTTCTCCTTTTTGATTCTCTTTTCTCCTCTTTCTCCTGTTTTCTCCACTTTTCTACTGTTTTCTCCTGTTTTCTAATCTTTTCTCCTTTTTTATTCTCTTTTCTCCTCTTTCTCCTCTTTCTCCTCATTTCTCATGTTTTCCACTGTTTTCTCCTGTTGTCTCCTCTTTTCTACTGTATTCTACTGTTTTGTACTCTTTTCTACTGTTTTCTACTGTTTTGTACTCTTTTCTCCTATTTTATCTACTTTTCTCCTCTTTTTCCTCTTTTCTTCTGTTTTCTCCTGTGTTCTCCTCTTTTCTCCTGTTTTATCCTCTTTTCTACTGTTTTATCCTCTTTCTCCTCTTTCTCTTCATTTCACCTGTTTTCTCCTCTTTTCACCTCTTTTCTCCTCTTTTCTAAACTTTTCTCCTTTTTGATTCTCTTTTCTCCTCTGGCTCCTCTGTTCTCCTGTTTTCTCCTGTTTTCTCCTCTTTTCTCCTCTTTTCTAAACTTTTCTCCTTTTTGATTCTCTTTTCTCCTCTTTCTCCTCTTTCTCCTGTTTTCTCCACTTTTCTACTGTTTTCTCCTGTTTTCTAATCTTTTCTCCTTTTTTATTCGCTTTTCTCCTCTTTCTCCTCTTTCTCCTCATTTCTCATGTTTTCCACTGTTTTCTCCTGTTTTCTCCTCTTTTCTACTGTATTCTACTGTTTGGTACTCTTTTCTACTGTTTTCTACTGTTTTGTATTCTTTTCTCCTTTTTATCTACTTTTCTCCTCTTTTTCCTCTTTTCTTCTGTTTTCTCCTCTTTTTTCTGTGTTCTCCTGGGTTCTCCTCATTTTTCCTGTTTTATCCTCTTTTCTACTGTTTTATCCTCTTTCTCCTCTTTCCTCCTCTTGTCTCCTGGGTTTCTCCACCTTTCTGTTCTTTTCTCCTCGTTTATCCTCTTTTCCACTCTTTTCTCCTGTTTTCTAATCTTTTCTCCTTTTTTATTCTCTTTTCTCCTCTTTCTCCTCATTTCTCATGTTTTCCACTGATTTCTCCTGTTTTCTCCTCTTTTCTACTGTTTTCTACTGTTTTGTACTCTTTTCTACTGTTTTCTACTGTTTTGTACTCTTTTCTCCTTTTTTATCTACTTTTCTCCTCTTTTTCCTCTTTTCTTCTGTTTTCTCCTGTGTTTTCCTCTTTTCTCCTGTTTTATCCTCTTTTCTACTGTTTTATCGTCTTTCTCCTCTTTCTCTTCATTTCACCTGTTTTCTCCTCTTTTCTCCTGTTTTTTTCCTCTTTTCTCCTGTGTTCTCCTCTTTTCTCCTCTTTTCTCCTGTTTTCAAATCTTTTCTCATTTTTTATTCTCTTTTCTCCTCTTTCTCCTCTTTCTCTTCATTTCACCTGTTTTCTCCTCTTTTCACCTGTTTTCTCCTCTTTTCTTCTCTTTTCTCCTGTTTTATCCCCTTTTCTACTGTTTTATCCTCTTTCTCCTCTTTCCTCCTCTAGTCTCCTGGGTTTCTCCACCTTTCTGTTCTTTTCTCCTCGTTTATCCTGTTTTCCACTCTTTTCTCCTGTTTTCTAATCTTTTCTCCTTTTTTATTCTGTTTTCTCCTCTTTCTCCTCATTTCTGCTGTTTTCTCCTCTTTTCTCCTGTTTTCTCCTCTTTTCTACTGTTTCCTCTTGTTTTCTAATCTTTTGTCCTCTTTTATTCTCTTTTCTCCTCTTCCTCCTCTTTCTCATTATTTCTTCGGTTTTCTCCTCTTTTCTCCTGTTTTCTCCTGTTTTCTCCTGTTTTCTCCTGTTTTCTCCTGTTTTCTCCTCTTTTCTCCTGTTTTCTAATCTTTTCTCCTTTTTTATTCTGTTTTCTCCTCTTTCTCCTCATTTCTGCTGTTTTCTACTCTTTTCAACTGTGTTCTCCTCTTTTCTCCTCTTTTCTCCTCTTTTCTAAACTTTTCTCCTTTTTGATTCTCTTTTCTCCTCTTTCTCCTGTTTTCTCCACTTTTCTACTGTTTTCTCCTGTTTTCTAATCTTTTCTCCTTTTTTTATTCTCTTTTCTCCTCTTTCTCCTCTTTCTCCTCATTTCTCATGTTTTCCACTGTTTTCTCCTGTTGTCTCCTCTTTTCTACTGTATTCTACTGTTTTGTACTCTTTTCTACTGTTTTCTACTGTTTTGTACTCTTTTCTCCTATTTTATCTACTTTTCTCCTCTTTTTCCTCTTTTCTTCTGTTTTCTCCTGTGTTCTCCTCTTTTCTCCTGTTTTATCCTCTTTTCTACTGTTTTATCCTCTTTCTCCTCTTTCTCTTCATTTCACCTGTTTTCTCCTCTTTTCACCTGTTTTCTCCTCTTTTCTTCTCTTTTCTCCTCTTTTCTCCTGTTTTTTTCCTCTTTTCTCCTGTGTTCTCCTCTTTTCTCCTGTTTTCAAATCTTTTCTCATTTTTTATTCTCTTTTGTCCTCTTTCTCCTCTTTCTCTTCATTTCACCTGTTTTCTCCTCTTATAACCTGTTTTCTCCTCTTTTCTTCTCTTTTCTCCTGTTTTATCCTCTTTTCTACTGTTTTATCCTCTTTCTCCTCTTTCCTCCTCTCGTCTCCTGGGTTTCTCCACCTTTCTGTTCTTTTCTCCTCGTTTATCCTCTTTTCCACTCTTTTCTCCTGTTTTCTAATCTTTTCTCCTTTTTTATTCTGTTTTCTCCTCTTTCTCCTCATTCCTGCTGTTTTCTCCTCTTTTCTCCTCTTTTCTCCTCTTTTCTACTGTTTCCTCCTGTTTACTAATCTTTTGTCCTCTTTTATTCTCTTTTCTCCTCTTTCTCCTCTTTCTCATTATTTCTTCGGTTTTCTCCTCTTTTCTCCTGTTTTCTCCTCTTTTCTACTGTTTTCTCCTGTTTTGTACTCTTTTCTACTGTTTTCTCCTGTTTTCTAATCGTTTCTCCTTTTTTATTCTGTTTTCTCCTCTTTCTCCTCATTTCTGCTGTTTTCTCCTCTTTTCTTCTCTTTTCTCCTGTTTTATCCTCTTTTCTACTGTTTTATCCTCTTTCTCCTCTTTCCTCCTCTCGTCTCCTCGGTTTCTCCACCTTTCTGTTCTTTTCTCCTCGTTTATCCTCTTTTCCACTCTTTTCTCCTGTTTTCTAATCTTTTCTCCTTTTTTATCTACTTTTCTCCTCTTTTTCCTCTTTTCTTCTGTTTTCTCCTCTTTGCTCCTGTGTTCTCCTCTTTTCTCCTGTTTTCTCCTCTTTTCTCCTGTTTTCTAATCTTTTCTCCTTTTTTATTCTGTTTTCTCCTCTTTCTCCTCATTTCTGCTGTTTTCTACTCTTTTCAACTGTGTTCTCCTCTTTTCTCCTCTTTTCTCCTCTTTTCTAAACTTTTCTCCTTTTTGATTCTCTTTTCTCCTCTTTCTCCTGTTTTCTCCATTTTTCTACTGTTTTCTCCTGTTTTCTAATCTTTTCTCCTTTTTTATTCTCTTTTCTCCTCTTTCTCCTCTTTCTCCTCATTTCTCATGTTTTTCACTGTTTTCTCCTGTTGTCTCCTCTTTTCTACTGTATTCTACTGTTTTGTACTCTTTTCTACTGTTTTCTACTGTTTTGTACTCTTTTCTCCTATTTTATCTACTTTTCTCCTCTTTTTCCTCTTTTCTTCTGTTTTCTCCTGTGTTCTCCTCTTTTCTCCTGTTTTATCCTCTTTTCTACTGTTTTATCCTCTTTCTCCTCTTTCTCTTCATTTCACCTGTTTTCTCCTCTTTTCACCTCTTTTCTAAACTTTTCTCCTTTTTGATTCTCTTTTCTCCTCTGGCTCCTCTGTTCTCCTGTTTTCTCCTGTTTTCTCCTCTTTTCTCCTCTTTTCTAAACTTTTCTCCTTTTTGATTCTCTTTTCTCCTCTTTCTCCTCTTTCTCCTGTTTTCTCCACTTTTCTACTGTTTTCTCCTGTTTTCTAATCTTTTCTCCTTTTTTATTCGCTTTTCTCCTCTTTCTCCTCTTTCTCCTCATTTCTCATGTTTTCCACTGTTTTCTCCTGTTTTCTCCTCTTTTCTACTGTATTCTACTGTTTGGTACTCTTTTCTACTGTTTTCTACTGTTTTGTATTCTTTTCTCCTTTTTATCTACTTTTCTCCTCTTTTTCCTCTTTTCTTCTGTTTTCTCCTCTTTTCTCTGTGTTCTCCTGGGTTCTCCTCATTTCTCCTGTTTTATCCTCTTTTCTACTGTTTTATCCTCTTTCTCCTCTTTCCTCCTCTTGTCTCCTGGGTTTCTCCACCTTTCTGTTCTTTTCTCCTCGTTTATCCTCTTTTCCACTCTTTTCTCCTGTTTTCTAAACTTTTCTCCTTTTTTATTCTCTTTTCTCCTCTTTCTCCTCTTTCTCCTCATTTCTCATGTTTTCCACTGTTTTCTCCTGTTTTCTCCTCTTTTCTACTGTTTTCTACTGTTTTGTACTCTTTTCTACTGTTTTCTACTGTTTTGTACTCTTTTCTCCTTTTTTATCTACTTTTCTCCTCTTTTTCCTCTTTTCTTCTGTTGTCTCCTGTGTTTTCCTCTTTTCTCCTGTTTTATCCTCTTTTCTACTGTTTTATCGTCTTTCTCCTCTTTCTCTTCATTTCACCTGTTTTCTCCTCTTTTCTGCTGTTTTTTTCCTCTTTTCTCCTGTGTTCTCCACTTTTCTCCTCTTTTCTCCTGTTTTCAAATCTTTTCTCATTTTTTATTCTCTTTTCTCCTCTTTCTCCTCTTTCTCTTCATTTCACCTGTTTTCTCCTCTTTTCACCTGTTTTCTCCTCTTTTCTTCTCTTTTCTCCTGTTTTATCCCCTTTTCTACTGTTTTATCCTCTTTCTCCTCTTTCCTCCTCTAGTCTCCTGGGTTTCTCCACCTTTCTGTTCTTTTCTCCTCGTTTATCCTGTTTTCCACTCTTTTCTCCTGTTTTCTAATCTTTTCTCCTTTTTTATTCTGTTTTCTCCTCTTTCTCCTCATTTCTGCTGTTTTCTCCTCTTTTCTCCTGTTTTCTCCTCTTTTCTACTGTTTCCTCTTGTTTTCTAATCTTTTGTCCTCTTTTATTCTCTTTTCTCCTCTTTCTCCTCTTTCTCATTATTTCTTCGGTTTTCTCCTCTTTTCTCCTGTTTTCTCCTGTTTTCTCCTCTTTTCTACTGTTTTCTCCTGTTTTCTCCTCTTTTCTACTGTTTTCTACTGTTTTGTACTCTTTTCTCCTTTTTTATCTACTTTTCTCCTCTTTTTCCTCTTTTCTTCTGTTTTCTCCTGTTTTCTCCTGTTTTCTCCTCTTTTCTCCTGTTTTCTCCTGTTTTCTCCTCTTTTCTCCTGTTTTCTAATCTTTTCTCCTTTTTTATTCTGTTTTCTCCTCTTTCTCCTCATTTCTGCTGTTTTCTACTCTTTTCAACTGTGTTCTCCTCTTTTCTCCTCTTTTCTCCTCTTTTCTAAACTTTTCTCCTTTTTGATTCTCTTTTCTCCTCTTTCTCCTGTTTTCTCCACTTTTCTACTGTTTTCTCCTGTTTTCTAATCTTTTCTCCTTTTTTTATTCTCTTTTCTCCTCTTTCTCCTCTTTCTCCTCATTTCTCATGTTTTCCACTGTTTTCTCCTGTTGTCTCCTCTTTTCTACTGTATTCTACTGTTTTGTACTCTTTTCTACTGTTTTCTACTGTTTTGTACTCTTTTCTCCTATTTTATCTACTTTTCTCCTCTTTTTCCTCTTTTCTTCTGTTTTCTCCTGTTTCTCCTGTTTTATCCTCTTTTCTACTGTTTTATCCTCTTTCTCCGCTTTCTCTTCATTTCACCTGTTTTCTCCTCTTTTCACCTGTTTTCTCCTCTTTTCTTCTCTTTTCACCTCTTTTCTCCTGTTTTTTTCCTCTTTTCTCCTGTGTTCTCCTCTTTTCTCCTGTTTTCAAATCTTTTCTCATTTTTTATTCTCTTTTGTCCTCTTTCTCCTCTTTCTCTTCATTTCACCTGTTTTCTCCTCTTATAACCTGTTTTCTCCTCTTTTCTCCTGTTTTCTCCTGTTTTCTCCTCTTTTCTACTGTTTTCTCCTGTTTTGTACTCTTTTCTCCTCTTTTCAATTGTGTTCTCCTCTTTTCTCCTCTTTTCTAAACTTTTCTCCTTTTTGATTCTCTTTTCTCCTCTTTCTCCTCTTTCTCCTGTTTACTCCACTTTTCTACTGTTTTCTCCTGTTTTCTAATCTTTTCTCCTTTTTTATTCTCTTTTCTCCTCTTTCTCCTCTTTCTCCTCATTTCTCATGTTTTCCACTGTTTTCTCCTGTTTTCTCCTCTTTTCTACTGTTTTCTACTGTTTTCTAATCTTTTGTCCTCTTTTATTCTCTTTTCTCCTCTTTCTCCTCTTTTCTTCTGTTTTCTCCTCTTTTCTCCTATGTTCTCCTCTTTTCTCCTGTTTTCTCCTGTTTTCTCCTCTTTTCTCCTGTTTTCTAATCTTTTCTCCTTTTTTATTCTGTTTTCCCTCTTTCTCCACATTTCTGCTGTTTTCTACTCTTTTCAACTGTGTTCTCCTCTTTTCTCCTCTTTTCTAAACTTTTCTCCTTTTTGATTCTCTTTTCTCCTCTTTCTCCTGTGTTCTCCACTTTTCTACTGTTTTCTCCTGTTTTCTAATCTTTTCTCCTTTTTTATTCTCTTTTCTCCTCTTTCTCCTCTTTCTCCTCATTTCTCATGTTTTCCACTGTTTTCTCCTGTTTTCTCCTCTTTTCTACTGTTTTCTACTGTTTTGTACTCTTTTCTCCTTTTTTATCTACTTTTCTCCTCTTATTCCTCTTTTCTTCTGCTTTCTCCTCTTTTCTCCTGTGTTCTCCTCTTTTCTCCTGTTTTCTCCTGTTTTCTCCTCTTTTCTCCTGTTTTCTAATCTTTTCTCCTTTTTTATTCTGTTTTCTCCTCTTTCTCCTCATTTCTGCTGTTTTCTACTCTTTTCAACTGTGTTCTCCTCTTTTCTCCTTCTTTTCTCCTCTTTTCTAAACTTTTCTCATTTTTGATTCTCTTTTCTCCTCTTTCTCCTGTTTTCTCCACTTTTCTACTGTTTTCTCCTGTTTTCTAATCTTTTCTCCTTTTTTATTCTCTTTTCTCCTCTTTCTCCTCTTTCTCCTCATTTCTCATGTTTTCCACTGTTTTCTCCTGTTTTCTCCTCTTTTCTACTGTTTTCTACTGTTTTGTACTCTTTTCTCCTTTTTATCTACTTTTCTCCTCTTTTTCCTCTTTTCTTCTGTTTTCTCCTCTTTTCTCCTGTGTTCTCCTCTTTTCTCCTGTTTTCTCCTGTTTTCTCCTCTTTTCTCCTGTTTTCTAATCTTTTCTCCTTTTTTATTCTGTTTTCTCCTCTTTCTCCTCATTTCTGCTGTTTTCTACTCTTTTCAACTGTGTTCTCCTCTTTTCTCCTGTTTTCTAAACTTTTCTCCTTTTTGATTCTCTTTTCTCCTCTTTCTCCTGTTTTCTCCACTTTTCTACTGTTTTCTCCTGTTTTCTAATCTTTTCTCCTTTTTTATTCTCTTTTCTCCTCTTTCTCCTCTTTCTCCTCATTTCTCATGTTTTCCACTGTTTTCTCCTGTTGTCTCCTCTTTTCTACTGTATTCTACTGTTTTGTACTCTTTTCTACTGTTTTCTACTGTTTTGTACTCTTTTCTCCTATTTTATCTACTTTTCTCCTCTTTTTCCTCTTTTCTTCTGTTTTCTCCTGTGTTCTCCTCTTTTCTCCTGTTTTATCCTCTTTTCTACTGTTTTATCCTCTTTCTCCTCTTTCTCTTCATTTCACCTGTTTTCTCCTCTTTTCACCTGTTTTCTCCTCTTTTCTTCTCTTTTCACCTCTTTTCTCCTGTTTTTTTCCTCTTTTCTCCTGTGTTCTCCTCTTTTCTCCTGTTTTCAAATCTTTTCTCATTTTTTATTCTCTTTTGTCCTCTTTCTCCTCTTTCTCTTCATTTCACCTGTTTTCTCCTCTTTTCACCTGTTTTCTCCTCTTTTCTTCTCTTTTCTCCTGTTTTATCCCCTTTTCTACTGTTTTATCCTCTTTCTCCTCTTTCCTCCTCTAGTCTCCTGGGTTTCTCCACCTTTCTGTTCTTTTCTCCTCGTTTATCCTGTTTTCCACTCTTTTCTCCTGTTTTCTAATCTTTTCTCCTTTTTTATTCTGTTTTCTCCTCTTTCTCCTCATTTCTGCTGTTTTCTCCTCTTTTCTCCTGTTTTCTCCTCTTTTCTACTGTTTCCTCTTGTTTTCTAATCTTTTGTCCTCTTTTATTCTCTTTTCTTCTCTTGCTCCTCTTTCTCATTATTTCTTCGGTTTTCTCCTCTTTTCTCCTGTTTTCTCCTGTTTTCTCCTCTTTTCTACTGTTTTCTCCTGTTTTCTCCTCTTTTCTACTGTTTTCTACTGTTTTGTACTCTTTTCTCCTTTTTTATCTACTTTTCTCCTCTTTTTCCTCTTTTCTTCTGTTTTCTCCTCTTTTCTCCTGTGTTCTCCTCTTTTCTCCTGTTTTCTCCTGTTTTCTCCTCTTTTCTCCTGTTTTCTAATCTTTTCTCCTTTTTTATTCTGTTTTCTCCTCTTTCTCCTCATTTCTGCTGTTTTCTACTCTTTTCAACTGTGTTCTCCTCTTTTCTCCTCTTTTCTCCTCTTTTCTAAACTTTTCTCCTTTTTGATTCTCTTTTCTCCTCTTTCTCCTGTTTTCTCCACTTTTCTACTGTTTTCTCCTGTTTTCTAATCTTTTCTCCTTTTTTATTCTCTTTTCTCCTCTTTCTCCTCTTTCTCCTCATTTCTCATGTTTTCCACTGTTTTCTCCTGTTGTCTCCTCTTTTCTACTGTATTCTACTGTTTTGTACTCTTTTCTACTGTTTTCTACTGTTTTGTACTCTTTTCTCCTATTTTATCTACTTTTCTCCTCTTTTTCCTCTTTTCTTCTGTTTTCTCCTGTGTTCTCCTCTTTTCTCCTGTTTTATCCTCTTTTCTACTGTTTTATCCTCTTTCTCCTCTTTCTCTTCATTTCACCTGTTTTCTCCTCTTTTCACCTGTTTTCTCCTCTTTTCTTCTCTTTTCACCTCTTTTCTCCTGTTTTTTTCCTCTTTTCTCCTGTGTTCTCCTCTTTTCTCCTGTTTTCAAATCTTTTCTCATTTTTTATTCTCTTTTGTCCTCTTTCTCCTCTTTCTCTTCATTTCACCTGTTTTCTCCTCTTATAACCTGTTTTCTCCTCTTTTCTCCTGTTTTCTCCTGTTTTCTCCTCTTTTCTACTGTTTTCTCCTGTTTTGTACTCTTTTCTCCTCTTTTCAATTGTGTTCTCCTCTTTTCTCCTCTTTTCTAAACTTTTCTCCTTTTTGATTCTCTTTTCTCCTCTTTCTCCTCTTTCTCCTGTTTACTCCACTTTTCTACTGTTTTCTCCTGTTTTCTAATCTTTTCTCCTTTTTTATTCTCTTTTCTCCTCTTTCTCCTCTTTCTCCTCATTTCTCATGTTTTCCACTGTTTTCTCCTGTTTTCTCCTCTTTTCTACTGTTTTCTACTGTTTTCTAATCTTTTGTCCTCTTTTATTCTCTTTTCTCCTCTTTCTCCTCTTTTCTTCTGTTTTCTCCTCTTTTCTCCTATGTTCTCCTCTTTTCTCCTGTTTTCTCCTGTTTTCTCCTCTTTTCTCCTGTTTTCTAATCTTTTCTCCTTTTTTATTCTGTTTTCCCTCTTTCTCCACATTTCTGCTGTTTTCTACTCTTTTCAACTGTGTTCTCCTCTTTTCTCCTCTTTTCTCCTCTTTTCTAAACTTTTCTCCTTTTTGATTCTCTTTTCTCCTCTTTCTCCTGTGTTCTCCACTTTTCTACTGTTTTCTCCTGTTTTCTAATCTTTTCTCCTTTTTTATTCTCTTTTCTCCTCTTTCTCCTCTTTCTCCTCATTTCTCATGTTTTCCACTGTTTTCTCCTGTTTTCTCCTCTTTTCTACTGTTATCTACTGTTTTGTACTCTTTTCTCCTTTTTTATCTACTTTTCTCCTCTTTTTCCTCTTTTCTTCTGTTTTCTCCTCTTTTCTCCTGTGTTCTCCTCTTTTCTCCTGTTTTCTCCTGTTTTCTCCTCTTTTCTCCTGTTTTCTAATCTTTTCTCCTTTTTTATTCTGTTTTCTCCTCTTTCTCCTCATTTCTGCTGTTTTCTACTCTTTTCAACTGTGTTCTCCTCTTTTCTCCTTCTTTTCTCCTCTTTTCTAAACTTTTCTCATTTTTGATTCTCTTTTCTCCTCTTTCTCCTGTTTTCTCCACTTTTCTACTGTTTTCTCCTGTTTTCTAATCTTTTCTCCTTTTTTATTCTCTTTTCTCCTCTTTCTCCTCTTTCTCCTCATTTCTCATGTTTTCCACTGTTTTCTCCTGTTTTCTCCTCTTTTCTACTGTTTTCTACTGTTTTGTACTCTTTTCTCCTTTTTATCTACTTTTCTCCTCTTTTTCCTCTTTTCTTCTGTTTTCTCCTCTTTTCTCCTGTGTTCTCCTCTTTTCTCCTGTTTTCTCCTGTTTTCTCCTCTTTTCTCCTGTTTTCTAATCTTTTCTCCTTTTTTATTCTGTTTTCTCCTCTTTCTCCTCATTTCTGCTGTTTTCTACTCTTTTCAACTGTGTTCTCCTCTTTTCTCCTCTTTTCTCCTGTTTTCTAAACTTTTCTCCTTTTTGATTCTCTTTTCTCCTCTTTCTCCTGTTTTCTCCACTTTTCTACTGTTTTCTCCTGTTTTCTAATCTTTTCTCCTTTTTTATTCTCTTTTCTCCTCTTTCTCCTCTTTCTCCTCATTTCTCATGTTTTCCACTGTTTTCTCCTGTTGTCTCCTCTTTTCTACTGTATTCTACTGTTTTGTACTCTTTTCTACTGTTTTCTACTGTTTTGTACTCTTTTCTCCTATTTTATCTACTTTTCTCCTCTTTTTCCTCTTTTCTTCTGTTTTCTCCTGTGTTCTCCTCTTTTCTCCTGTTTTATCCTCTTTTCTACTGTTTTATCCTCTTTCTCCTCTTTCTCTTCATTTCACCTGTTTTCTCCTCTTTTCACCTGTTTTCTCCTCTTTTCTTCTCTTTTCTCCTGTTTTCTCCTGTTTTTTTCCTCTTTTCTCCTGTGTTCTCCTCTTTTCTCCTGTTTTCAAATCTTTTCTCATTTTTTATTCTCTTTTGTCCTCTTTCTCCTCTTTCTCTTCATTTCACCTGTTTTCTCCTCTTATAACCTGTTTTCTCCTCTTTTCTCCTGTTTTCTCCTGTTTTCTCCTCTTTTCTACTGTTTTCTCCTGTTTTGTACTCTTTTCTCCTCTTTTCAATTGTGTTCTCCTCTTTTCTCCTCTTTTCTAAACTTTTCTCCTTTTTGATTCTCTTTTCTCCTCTTTCTCCTCTTTCTCCTGTTTACTCCACTTTTCTACTGTTTTCTCCTGTTTTCTAATCTTTTCTCCTTTTTTATTCTCTTTTCTCCTCTTTCTCCTCTTTCTCCTCATTTCTCATGTTTTCCACTGTTTTCTCCTGTTTTCTCCTCTTTTCTACTGTTTTCTACTGTTTTCTAATCTTTTGTCCTCTTTTATTCTCTTTTCTCCTCTTTCTCCTCTTTTCTTCTGTTTTCTCCTCTTTTCTCCTATGTTCTCCTCTTTTCTCCTGTTTTCTCCTGTTTTCTCCTCTTTTCTCCTGTTTTCTAATCTTTTCTCCTTTTTTATTCTGTTTTCCCTCTTTCTCCACATTTCTGCTGTTTTCTACTCTTTTCAACTGTGTTCTCCTCTTTTCTCCTCTTTTCTCCTCTTTTCTAAACTTTTCTCCTTTTTGATTCTCTTTTCTCCTCTTTCTCCTGTGTTCTCCACTTTTCTACTGTTTTCTCCTGTTTTCTAATCTTTTCTCCTTTTTTATTCTCTTTTCTCCTCTTTCTCCTCTTTCTCCTCATTTCTCATGTTTTCCACTGTTTTCTCCTGTTTTCTCCTCTTTTCTACTGTTATCTACTGTTTTGTACTCTTTTCTCCTTTTTTATCTACTTTTCTCCTCTTTTTCCTCTTTTCTTCTGTTTTCTCCTCTTTTCTCCTGTGTTCTCCTCTTTTCTCCTGTTTTCTCCTGTTTTCTCCTCTTTTCTCCTGTTTTCTAATCTTTTCTCCTTTTTTATTCTGTTTTCTCCTCTTTCTCCTCATTTCTGCTGTTTTCTACTCTTTTCAACTGTGTTCTCCTCTTTTCTCCTTCTTTTCTCCTCTTTTCTAAACTTTTCTCATTTTTGATTCTCTTTTCTCCTCTTTCTCCTGTTTTCTCCACTTTTCTACTGTTTTCTCCTGTTTTCTAATCTTTTCTCCTTTTTTATTCTCTTTTCTCCTCTTTCTCCTCTTTCTCCTCATTTCTCATGTTTTCCACTGTTTTCTCCTGTTTTCTCCTCTTTTCTACTGTTTTCTACTGTTTTGTACTCTTTTCTCCTTTTTATCTACTTTTCTCCTCTTTTTCCTCTTTTCTTCTGTTTTCTCCTCTTTTCTCCTGTGTTCTCCTCTTTTCTCCTGTTTTCTCCTGTTTTCTCCTCTTTTCTCCTGTTTTCTAATCTTTTCTCCTTTTTTATTCTGTTTTCTCCTCTTTCTCCTCATTTCTGCTGTTTTCTACTCTTTTCAACTGTGTTCTCCTCTTTTCTCCTCTTTTCTCCTGTTTTCTAAACTTTTCTCCTTTTTGATTCTCTTTTCTCCTCTTTCTCCTGTTTTCTCCACTTTTCTACTGTTTTCTCCTGTTTTCTAATCTTTTCTCCTTTTTTATTCTCTTTTCTCCTCTTTCTCCTCTTTCTCCTCATTTCTCATGTTTTCCACTGTTTTCTCCTGTTGTCTCCTCTTTTCTACTGTATTCTACTGTTTTGTACTCTTTTCTACTGTTTTCTACTGTTTTGTACTCTTTTCTCCTATTTTATCTACTTTTCTCCTCTTTTTCCTCTTTTCTTCTGTTTTCTCCTGTGTTCTCCTCTTTTCTCCTGTTTTATCCTCTTTTCTACTGTTTTATCCTCTTTCTCCTCTTTCTCTTCATTTCACCTGTTTTCTCCTCTTTTCACCTGTTTTCTCCTCTTTTCTTCTCTTTTCTCCTGTTTTATCCCCTTTTCTACTGTTTTATCCTCTTTCTCCTCTTTCCTCCTCTAGTCTCCTGGGTTTCTCCACCTTTCTGTTCTTTTCTCCTCGTTTATCCTGTTTTCCACTCTTTTCTCCTGTTTTCTAATCTTTTCTCCTTTTTTATTCTGTTTTCTCCTCTTTCTCCTCATTTCTGCTGTTTTCTCCTCTTTTCTCCTGTTTTCTCCTCTTTTCTACTGTTTCCTCTTGTTTTCTAATCTTTTGTCCTCTTTTATTCTCTTTTCTTCTCTTGCTCCTCTTTCTCATTATTTCTTCGGTTTTCTCCTCTTTTCTCCTGTTTTCTCCTGTTTTCTCCTCTTTTCTACTGTTTTCTCCTGTTTTCTCCTCTTTTCTACTGTTTTCTACTGTTTTGTACTCTTTTCTCCTTTTTTATCTACTTTTCTCCTCTTTTTCCTCTTTTCTTCTGTTTTCTCCTCTTTTCTCCTGTGTTCTCCTCTTTTCTCCTGTTTTCTCCTGTTTTCTCCTCGTTTCTCATGTTTTCTAATCTTTTCTCCTTTTTTATTCTGTTTTCTCCTCTTTCTCCTCATTTCTGCTGTTTTCTACTCTTTTCAACTGTGTTCTCCTCTTTTCTCCTCTTTTCTCCTCTTTTCTAAACTTTTCTCCTTTTTGATTCTCTTTTCTCCTCTTTCTCCTGTTTTCTCCACTTTTCTACTGTTTTCTCCTGTTTTCTAATCTTTTCTCCTTTTTTATTCTCTTTTCTCCTCTTTCTCCTCTTTCTCCTCATTTCTCATGTTTTCCACTGTTTTCTCCTGTTGTCTCCTCTTTTCTACTGTATTCTACTGTTTTGTACTCTTTTCTACTGTTTTCTACTGTTTTGTACTCTTTTCTCCTATTTTATCTACTTTTCTCCTCTTTTTCCTCTTTTCTTCTGTTTTCTCCTGTGTTCTCCTCTTTTCTCCTGTTTTATCCTCTTTTCTACTGTTTTATCCTCTTTCTCCTCTTTCTCTTCATTTCACCTGTTTTCTCCTCTTTTCACCTGTTTTCTCCTCTTTTCTTCTCTTTTCACCTCTTTTCTCCTGTTTTTTTCCTCTTTTCTCCTGTGTTCGCCTCTTTTCTCCTGTTTTCAAATCTTTTCTCATTTTTTATTCTCTTTTGTCCTCTTTCTCCTCTTTCTCTTCATTTCACCTGTTTTCTCCTCTTATAACCTGTTTTCTCCTCTTTTCCTGTTTTCTCCTGTTTTCTCCTCTTTTCTACTGTTTTCTCCTGTTTTGTACTCTTTTCTCCTCTTTTCAATTGTGTTCTCCTCTTTTCTCCTCTTTTCTAAACTTTTCTCCTTTTTGATTCTCTTTTCTCCTCTTTCTCCTGTTTACTCCACTTTTCTACTGTTTTCTCCTGTTTTCTAATCTTTTCTCCTTTTTTATTCTCTTTTCTCCTCTTTCTCCTCTTTCTCCTCATTTCTCATGTTTTCCACTGTTTTCTCCTGTTTTCTCCTCTTTTCTACTGTTTTCTACTGTTTTCTAATCTTTTGTCCTCTTTAATTCTCTTTTCTCCTCTTTCTCCTCTTTTCTTCTGTTTTTCCTCCTCTTTTCTCCTATGTTTCTCCTCTTTTCTCCTGTTTTCTCCTGTTTTCTCCTGTTTTCTAATCTTTTCTCCATTTTTTATTCTGTTTCTCCTCTTTCTCCACATTTCTGCTGTTTTCTACTCTTTTCAACTGTGTTCTCCTCTTTTTTCTCCTCTTTTCTCCTCTTTTCTAAACTTTTCTCCTTTTTGATTCTCTTTTCTCCTCTTTCTCCTGTTTTCTCCACTTTTCTACTGTTTTCTACTGTTTTCTAATCTTTTCTCCTTTTTTATTCTCTTTTCTCCTCTTTCTCCTCTTTCTCCTCATTTCTCATGTTTTCCACTGTTTTCTCCTGTTTTCTCCTCTTTTCTACTGTTTTCTACTGTTTTGTACTCTTTTCTCCTTTTTTATCTACTTTTCTCCTCTTTTTCCTCTTTTCTTCTGTTTTCTCCTCTTTTCTCCTGTGTTCTCCTCTTTTCTCTCTGTTTTCTCCTGTTTTCTCCTCTTTTCTCCTGTTTTCTAATCTTTTCTCCTTTTTTATTCTGTTTTCTCCTCTTTCTCCTCATTTCTGCTGTTTTCTACTCTTTTCAACTGTGTTCTCCTCTTTTCTCCTCTTTTCTCTCTTTTCTAAACTTTTCTCCTTTTTGATTCTCTTTTCTCCTCTTTTCTCCTGTTTTCTCCACTTTTCTACTGTTTTCTCCTGTTTTCTAATCTTTTCTCCTTTTTTATTCTCTTTTCCTCCTCTTTCTCCTCTTTCTCCTCATTTCTCATGTTTTCCACTGTTTTTCTCCTGTTTTCTCCTCTTTTCTACTGTTTTCTACTGTTTTGTACTCTTTTCTCCTTTTTATCTACTTTTCTCCTCTTTTTCCTCTTTTCTCTGTTTTCTCCTCTTTTCTCCTGTGTTCTCCTCTTTTCTCCCTGTTTTCTCCTGTTTTCTCCTCTTTTCTCCTGTTTTCTAATCTTTTCTCCTTTTTTATTCTGTTTTCTCCTCTTTCTCCTCATTTCTGCTGTTTTCTACTCTTTTCAACTGTGTTCTCCTCTTTTCTCCTGTTTTCTAAACTTTTCTCCTTTTTGATTCTCTTTTCTCCTCTTTCTCCTGTTTTCTCCACTTTTCTACTGTTTTCTCCTGTTTTCTAATCTTTTCTCCTTTTTTATTCTCTTTTCTCCTCTTTCTCCTCTTTCTCCTCATTTCTCATGTTTTCCACTGTTTTCTCCTGTTGTCTCCTCTTTTCTACTGTATTCTACTGTTTTGTACTCTTTTCTACTGTTTTCTACTGTTTTGTACTCTTTTCTCCTATTTTATCTACTTTTCTCCTCTTTTTCCTCTTTTCTTCTGTTTTCTCCTGTGTTCTCCTCTTTTCTCCTGTTTTATCCTCTTTTCTACTGTTTTATCCTCTTTCTCCTCTTTCTCTTCATTTCACCTGTTTTCTCCTCTTTTCACCTGTTTTCTCCTCTTTTCTTCTCTTTTCTCCTCTTTTCTCCTGTTTTTTTCCTCTTTTCTCCTGTGTTCTCCTCTTTTCTCCTGTTTTCAAATCTTTTCTCATTTTTTATTCTCTTTTGTCCTCTTTCTCCTCTTTCTCTTCATTTCACCTGTTTTCTCCTCTTATAACCTGTTTTCTCCTCTTTTCTTCTCTTTTCTCCTGTTTTATCCTCTTTTCTACTGTTTTATCCTCTTTCTCCTCTTTCCTCCTCTCGTCTCCTGGGTTTCTCCACCTTTCTGTTCTTTTCTCCTCGTTTATCCTCTTTTCCACTCTTTTCTCCTGTTTTCTAATCTTTTCTCCTTTTTTATTCTGTTTTCTCCTCTTTCTCCTCATTCCTGCTGTTTTCTCCTCTTTTCTCCTCTTTTCTACTGTTTCCTCCTGTTTACTAATCTTTTGTCCTCTTTTATTCTCTTTTCTCCTCTTTCTCCTCTTTCTCATTATTTCTTCGGTTTTCTCCTCTTTTCTCCTGTTTTCTCCTCTTTTCTACTGTTTTCTCCTGTTTTGTACTCTTTTCTACTGTTTTCTCCTGTTTTCTAATCGTTTCTCCTTTTTTATTCTGTTTTCTCCTCTTTCTCCTCATTTCTGCTGTTTTCTCCTCTTTTCTCCTCTTTTCAACTGTGTTCTCCTCTTTTCTCCTCTTTTCTCCTCTTTTCTAAACTTTTCTCCTTTTTGATTGTCTTCTCCTCTTTCTCCTCTTTTCTCCTGTTTTATCCTGTTTTCTCCTCTTTTCTCCTCTTTTCTAAACTTTTCTCCTTTTTGATTCTCTTTTCTCCTCTTTCTCCTCTTTCTCCTGTATTCTCCACTTTTCTACTGTTTTCTCCTGTTTTATAATCTTTTCTCCCTATTTATTCTCTTTTCTCCTCTTTCTCCTCATTTCTCATTTTTTCCATAGTTTTCTCCTGTTTTCTCCTCTTTTCTACTGATTTCTACTGTTTTGTACTCTTTTCTACTGTTTTCTACTGTTTTCTACTGTTTTGTACTCTTTTCTCCTTTTTTATCTACTTTTCTCCTCTTTTTCCTCTTTTCTACTGTTTTCTCCTCTTTTCTCTGTGTTCTCCTGGGTTCTCCTCATTTCTCCTGTTTTATCCTCTTTTCTACTGTTTTATCCTCTTTCTCCTCTTTCCTCCTCTCGTGTCCTGGGTTTCTCCACCTTTCTGTTCTTTTCTCCTCGTTTATCCTCTTTTCCACTCTTTTCTCCTGTTTTCTAATCTTTTCTCCTTTTTTATTCTGTTTTCTCCTCTTTCTCCTCATTTCTGCTGTTTTCTCCTCTTTTCTCCTGTTTTCTCCTCTTTTCTACTGTTTCCTCCTGTTTTCTAATCTTTTGTCCTCTTTTATTCTCTTTTCTCCTCTTTCTCCTCTTTCTCATTATTTCTTCGGTTTTCTCCTCTTTTCTCCTGTTTTCTCCTGTTTTCTCCTCTTTTCTACTGTTTTCTCCTGTTTTGTACTCTCTTCTCCTCTTTTCAACTGTGTTCTCCTCTTTTCTCCTCTTTTCTAAACTTTTCTCCTTTTTGATTCTCTTTTCTCCTCTTTCTCCTCTTTCTCCTGTTTTCTCCACTTTTCTACTGTTTTCTCCTGTTTTATAATCTTTTCTCCCTATTCATTCTCTTATCTCCTCATTCTCCTCATTTCACATTTTTTCCATAGTTTTCTCCTGTTTTCTCCTCTTTTCTACTGATTTCTACTGTTTTGTACTCTTTTCTACTGTTTTCTACTGTTTTGTACTCTTTTCTCCTTTTTTATCTACTTTTCTCCTCTTTTTCCTCTTTTCTTCTGTTTTCTCCTCTTTTCTCTGTGTTCTCCTGGGTTCTCCTCATTTCTCCTGTTTTATCCTCTTTTCTACTGTTTTATCCTCTTTCTCCTCTTTCCTCCTCTAGTCTCCTGGGTTTCTCCACCTTTCTGTTCTTTTCTCCTCGTATATCCTCTTTTCCACTCTTTTCTCCTGTTTTCTAACCTTTTCTCCTTTTTTATTCTGTTTTCTCCTCTTTCTCCTCATTTCTGCTGTTTTGTCCTCTTTTCTCCTCTTTTCAACTGTGTTCTCCTCTTTTCTCCTCTTTTCTAAACTTTTCTCCTTTTTGATTCTCTTTTCTCCTCTGGCTCCTCTGTTCTCCTGTTTTCTCCTGTTTTCTCCTCTTTTCTCCTCGTTTCTAAACTTTTCTCCTTTTTGATTCTCTTTTCTCCTCTTTCTCCTCTTTCTCCTGTTTTCTCCACTTTTCTACTGTTTTCTCCTGTTTTCTAATCTTTTCTCCTTTTTTATTCGCTTTTCTCCTCTTTCTCCTCTTTCTCCTCATTTCTCATGTTTTCCACTGTTTTCTCCTGTTTTCTCCTCTTTTCTACTGTTTTCTACTGTTTGGTACTCTTTTCTACTGTTTTCTACTGTTTTGTATTCTTTTCTCCTTTTTATCTACTTTTCTCCTCTTTTTCCTCTTTTCTTCTGTTTTCTCCTCTTTTCTCTGTGTTCTCCTGGGTTCTCCTCATTTCTCCTGTTTTATCCTCTTTTCTACTGTTTTATCCTCTTTCTCCTCTTTCCTCCTCTTGTCTCCTGGGTTTCTCCACCTTTCTGTTCTTTTCTCCTCGTTTATCCTCTTTTCCACTCTTTTCTCCTGTTTTCTAATCTTTTCTCCTTTTTTATTCTCTTTTCTCCTCTTTCTCCTCTTTCTCCTCATTTCTCATGTTTTCCACTGTTTTCTCCTGTTTTCTCCTCTTTTCTACTGTTTTCTACTGTTTTGTACTCTTTTCTACTGTTTTCTACTGTTTTGTACTCTTTTCTCCTTTTTTATCTACTTTTCTCCTCTTTTTCCTCTTTTCTCCTGTTTTCTCCTGTGTTCTCCTCTTTTCTCCTGTTTTATCCTCTTTTCTACTGTTTTATCGTCTTTCTCCTCTTTCTCTTCATTTCACCTGTTTTCTCCTCTTTTCTCCTGTTTTTTTCCTCTTTTCTCCTGTGTTCTCCTCTTTTCTCCTCTTTTCTCCTGTTTTCAAATCTTTTCTCATTTTTTATTCTCTTTTCTCCTCTTTCTCCTCTTTCTCTTCATTTCACCTGTTTTCTCCTCTTTTCACCTGTTTTCTCCTCTTCTTCTCTTTTCTCCTGTTTTATCCCCTTTTCTACTGTTTTATCCTCTTTCTCCTCTTTCCTCCTCTAGTCTCCTGGGTTTCTCCACCTTTCTGTTCTTTTCTCCTCGTTTATCCTCTTTTCCACTCTTTTCTCCTGTTTTCTAATCTTTTCTCCTTTTTTATTCTGTTTTCTCCTCTTTCTCCTCATTTCTGCTGTTTTCTCCTCTTTTCTCCTGTTTTCTCCTCTTTTCTACTGTTTCCTCCTGTTTTCTAATCTTTTGTCCTCTTTTATTCTCTTTTCTCCTCTTTCTCCTCTTTCTCATTATTTCTTCGGTTTTCTCCTCTTTTCTCCTGTTTTCTCCTGTTTTCTCCTCTTTTCTACTGTTTTCTCCTGTTTTGTACTCTTTTCTCCTCTTTTCAATTGTGTTCTCCTCTTTTCTCCTCTTTTCTAAACTTTTCTCCTTTTTGATTCTCTATTCTCCTCTTTCACCTCTTTCTCCTGTTTACTCCACTTTTCTACTGTTTTCTCCTGTTTTCTAATCTTTTCTCCTTTTTGATTCTCTTTTCTCCTCTTTCTCCTGTTTTCTCCACTTTTCTACTGTTTTGTCCTGTTTTGTAATCTTTTCTCCTTTTTTATTCTCTTTTCTCCTCTTTCTCCTCTTTCTCCTCATTTCTCATGTTTTCCACTGTTTTCTCCTGTTTTCTCCTCTTTTCTACTGTTTTCTACTGTTTTGTACTCTTTTCTCCTTTTTTATCTACTTTTCTCCTCTTTTTCCTCTTTTCTTCTGTTTTCTCCTCTTTTCTCCTGTGTTCTCCTCTTTTCTCCTGTTTTCTCCTGTTTTCTCCTCTTTTCTCCTGTTTTCTAATCTTTTCTCCTTTTTTATTCTGTTTTCTCCTCTTTCTCCACATTTCTGCTGTTTTCTACTCTTTTCAACTGTGTTCTCCTCTTTTCTCCTCTTTTCTAAACTTTTCTCCTTTTTGATTCTCTTTTCTCCTCTTTCTCCTGTTTTCTCCACTTTTCTACTGTTTTCTCCTGTTTTCTAATCTTTTCTCCTTTTTTTATTCTCTTTTCTCCTCTTTCTCCTCTTTCTCCTCATTTCTCATGTTTTCCACTGTTTTCTCCTGTTGTCTCCTCTTTTCTACTGTATTCTACTGTTTTGTACTCTTTTCTACTGTTTTCTACTGTTTTGTACTCTTTTCTCCTATTTTATCTACTTTTCTCCTCTTTTTCCTCTTTTCTTCTGTTTTCTCCTGTGTTCTCCTCTTTTCTCCTGTTTTATCCTCTTTTCTACTGTTTTATCCTCTTTCTCCTCTTTCTCTTCATTTCACCTGTTTTCTCCTCTTTTCACCTGTTTTCTCCTCTTTTCTTCTCTTTTCTCCTCTTTTCTCCTGTTTTTTTCCTCTTTTCTCCTGTGTTCTCCTCTTTTCTCCTGTTTTCAAATCTTTTCTCATTTTTTATTCTCTTTTGTCCTCTTTCTCCTCTTTCTCTTCATTTCACCTGTTTTCTCCTCTTATAACCTGTTTTCTCCTCTTTTCTTCTCTTTTCTCCTGTTTTATCCTCTTTTCTACGGTTTTATCCTCTTTCTCCTCTTTCCTCCTCTCGTCTCCTCGGTTTCTCCACCTTTCTGTTCTTTTCTCCTCGTTTATCCTCTTTTCCACTCTTTTCTCCTGTTTTCTAATCTTTTCTCCTTTTTTATTCTGTTTTCTCCTCTTTCTCCTCATTCCTGCTGTTTTCTCCTCTTTTCTCCTCTTTTCTCCTCTTTTCTACTGTTTCCTCCTGTTTACTAATCTTTTGTCCTCTTTTATTCTCTTTTCTCCTCTTTCTCCTCTTTCTCATTATTTCTTCGGTTTTCTCCTCTTTTCTCCTGTTTTCTCCTCTTTTCTACTGTTTTCTCCTCTTTTCTACTGTTTTTTCCTGTTTTGTACTCTTTTCTCTTCTTTTCAATTGTGTTCTCCTCTTTTCTCCTCTTTTCTAAACTTTTCTCCTTTTTGATTCTCTTTTCTCCTCTTTCTCCTCTTTCTCCTGTTTTCTCCACTTTTCTACTGTTTTCTCCTGTTTTATAATCTTTTCTCCCTATTTATTCTCTTATCTCCTCATTCTCCTCATTTCTCATTTTTTCTATAGTTTTCTCCTGTTTTCTCCTCTTTTCTACTGATTTCTACTGTTTTGTACTCTTTTCTACTGTTTTCTACTGTTTTGTACTCTTTTCTCCTTTTTTATCTACTTTTCTCCTCTTTTTCCTCTTTTCTTCTGTTTTCTCCTCTTTTCTCTGTGTTCTCCTGGGTTCTCCTCATTTCTCCTGTTTTATCCTCTTTTCTACTGTTTTATCCTCTTTCTCCTCTTTCCTCCTCTAGTCTCCTGGGTTTCTCCACCTTTCTGTTCTTTTCTCCTCGTATATCCTCTTTTCCACTCTTTTCTCCTGTTTTCTAACCTTTTCTCCTTTTTTATTCTGTTTTCTCCTCTTTCTCCTCATTTCTGCTGTTTTGTCCTCTTTTCTCCTCTTTTCAACTGTGTTCTCCTCTTTTCTCCTCTTTTCTAAACTTTTCTCCTTTTTGATTCTCTTTTCTCCTCTGGCTCCTCTGTTCTCCTGTTTTCTCCTGTTTTCTCCTCTTTTCTCCTCGTTTCTAAACTTTTCTCCTTTTTGATTCTCTTTTCTCCTCTTTCTCCTCTTTCTCCTGTTTTCTCCACTTTTCTACTGTTTTCTCCTGTTTTCTAATCTTTTCTCCTTTTTTATTCGCTTTTCTCCTCTTTCTCCTCTTTCTCCTCATTTCTCATGTTTTCCACTGTTTTCTCCTGTTCTCTCCTCTTTTCTACTGTTTTCTACTGTTTGGTACTCTTTTCTACTGTTTTCTACTGTTTTGTATTCTTTTCTCCTTTTTATCTACTTTTCTCCTCTTTTTCCTCTTTTCTTCTGTTTTCTCCTCTTTTCTCCTGGGTTCTCCTCATTTCTCCTGTTTTATCCTCTTTTCAACTGTTTTATCCTCTTTCTCCTCTTTCCTCCTCTTGTCTCCTGGGTTTCTCCACCTTTCTGTTCTTTTCTCCTCGTTTATCCTCTTTTCCACTCTTTTCTCCTGTTTTCTAATCTTTTCTCCTTTTTTATTCTCTTTTCTCCTCTTTCTCCTCTTTCTCCTCATTTCTCATGTTTTCCACTGTTTTCTCCTGTTTTCTCCTCTTTTCTACTGTTTTCTACTGTTTTGTACTCTTTTCTACTGTTTTCTACTGTTTTTTACTCTTTTCTCCTTTTTTATCTACTTTTCTCCTCTTTTTCCTCTTTTCTTCTGTTTTCTCCTGTGTTCTCCTCTTTTCTCCTGTTTTATCCTCTTTTCTACTGTTTTATCGTCTTTCTCCTCTTTCTATTCATTTCTTCTGTTTTCTCCTCTTTTCTCCTGTTTTTTTCCTCTTTTCTCCTGTGTTCGCCTCTTTTCTCCTGTTTTCAAATCTTTTCTCATTTTTTATTCTCTTTTCTCCTGTTTTATCCCCTTTTCTACTGTTTTATCCTCTTTCTCCTCTTTCCTCCTCTAGTCTCCTGGGTTTCTCCACCTTTCTGTTCTTTTCTCCTCGTTTATCCTCTTTTCCACTCTTTTCTCCTGTTTTCTAATCTTTTCTCCTTTTTTATTCTGTTTTCTCCTCTTTCTCCTCATTTCTGCTGTTTTCTCCTCTTTTCTCGTGTTTTCTCCTCTTTTCTACTGTTTCCTCCTGTTTTCTAATCTTTTGTCCTCTTTTATTCTCTTTTCTCCTCTTTCTCCTCTTTCTCATTATTTCTTCGGTTTTCTCCTCTTTTCTCCTGTTTTCTCCTGTTTTCTCCTCTTTTCTACTGTTTTCTCCTGTTTTGTACTCTTTTCTCCTCTTTTCAATTGTGTTCTCCTCTTTTCTCCTCTTTTCTAAACTTTTCTCCTTTTTGATTCTCTTTTCTCCTCTTTGTCCTCTTTCTCCTGTTTACTCCACTTTTCTACTGTTTTCTCCTGTTTTCTAATCTTTTCTCCTTTTTTATTCTCTTTTCTCCTCTTTCTCCTCTTTCTCCTCATTTCTCATGTTTTCCACTGTTTTCTCCTGTTTTCTCCTCTTTTCTACTGTTTTCTACTGTTTTGTACCCTTTTCTCCTTTTTTATCTACTTTTCTCCTCTTTTTCCTCTTTTCTTCTGTTTTCTCCTCTTTTCTCCTGTGTTCTCCTCTTTTCTCCTGTTTTCTCCTGTTTTCTCCTCTTTTCTCCTGTTTTCTAATCTTTTCTCCTTTTTTATTCTGTTTTCTCCTCTTTCTCCTCATTTCTGCTGTTTTCTACTCTTTTCAACTGTGTTCTCCTCTTTTCTCCTCTTTTCTCCTCTTTTCTAAACTTTTCTCCTTTTTGATTCTCTTTTCTCCTCTTTCTCCTGTTTTCTCCACTTTTCTACTGTTTTCTCCTGTTTTCTAATCTTTTCTCCTTTTTTATTCTCTTTTCTCCTCTTTCTCCTCTTTCTCCTCATTTCTCATGTTTTCCACTGTTTTCTCCTGTTGTCTCCTCTTTTCTACTGTATTCTACTGTTTTGTACTCTTTTCTACTGTTTTCTACTGTTTTGTACTCTTTTCTCCTATTTTATCTACTTTTCTCCTCTTTTTCCTCTTTTCTTCTGTTTTCTCCTGTGTTCTCCTCTTTTCTCCTGTTTTATCCTCTTTTCCACTGTTTTATCCTCTTTCTCCTCTTTCTCTTCATTTCACCTGTTTTCTCCTCTTTTCACCTCTTTTCTCCTCTTTTCTAAACTTTTCTCCTTTTTGATTCTCTTTTCTCCTCTGGCTCCTCTGTTCTCCTGTTTTCTCCTGTTTTCTCCTCTTTTCTCCTCTTTTCTAAACTTTTCTCCTTTTTGATTCTCTTTTCTCCTCTTTCTCCTCTTTCTCCTGTTTTCTCCACTTTTCTACTGTTTTCTCCTGTTTTCTAATCTTTTCTCCTTTTTTATTCGCTTTTCTCCTCTTTCTCCTCTTTCTCCTCATTTCTCATGTTTTCCACTGTTTTCTCCTGTTTTCTCCTCTTTTCTACTGTTTTCTACTGTTTGGTACTCTTTTCTACTGTTTTCTACTGTTTTGTATTCTTTTCTCCTTTTTATCTACTTTTCTCCTCTTTTTCCTCTTTTCTTCTGTTTTCTCCTCTTTTCTCTGTGTTCTCCTGGGTTCTCCACATTTCTCCTGTTTTGTCCTCTTTTCTACTGTTTTATCCTCTTTCTCCTCTTTCCTCCTCTTGTCTCCTGGGTTTCTCCACCTTTCTGTTCTTTTCTCCTCGTTTATCCTCTTTTCCACTCTTTTGTCCTGTTTTCTAATCTTTTCTCCTTTTTTATTCTCTTTTCTCCTCTTTCTCCTCTTTCTCCTCATTTCTCATGTTTTCCACTGTTTTCTCCTGTTTTCTCCTCCTTTCTACTGTTTTCTACTGTTTTGTACTCTTTTCTACTGTTTTCTACTGTTTTGTACTCTTTTCTCCTTTTTTATCTACTTTTCTCCTCTTTTTCCTCTTTTCTTCTGTTTTCTCCTGTGTTTTCCTCTTTTCTCCTGTTTTATCCTCTTTTCTACTGTTTTATCGTCTTTCTCTTCTTTCTCTTCATTTCACCTCTTTTCTCCTCTTTTCTCCTGTTTTTTTTCCTCTTTTCTCCTGTGTTCTCCTGTGTTCTCCTCTTTTCTCCTGTTTTCAAATCTTTTCTCATTTTTTATTCTCTTTTCTCCTCTTTCTCCTCTTTCTCTTCATTTCACCTGTTTTCTCCTCTTTTCACCTGTTTTCTCCTCTTTTCTTCTCTTTTCTCCTGTTTTATCCCCTTTTCTACTGTTTTATCCTCTTTCTCCTCTTTCCTCCTCTAGTCTCCTGGGTTTCTCCACCTTTCTGTTCTTTTCTCCTCGTTTATCCTGTTTTCCACTCTTTTCTCCTGTTTTCTAATCTTTTCTCCTTTTTTATTCTGTTTTCTCCTCTTTCTCCTCATTTCTGCTGTTTTCTCCTCTTTTCTCCTGTTTTCTCCTCTTTTCTACTGTTTCCTCCTGTTTTCTAATCTTTTGTCCTCTTTTATTCTCTTTTCTCCTCTTTCTCCTCTTTCTCATTATTTCTTCGGTTTTCTCCTCTTTTCTCCTGTTTTCTCCTGTTTTCTCCTCTTTTCTACTGTTTTCTCCTGTTTTGTACTCTTTTCTCCTCTTTTCAATTGTGTTCTCCTCTTTTCTCCTCTTTTCTAAACTTTTCTCCTTTTTGATTCTCTTTTCTCCTCTTTCTCCTCTTTCTCCTGTTTACTCCACTTTTCTACTGTTTTCTCCTGTTTTCTAATCTTTTCTCCTTTTTTATTCTCTTTTCTCCTCTTTCTCCTCTTTCTCCTCATTTCTCATGTTTTCCACTGTTTTCTCCTGTTTTCTCCTCTTTTCTACTGTTTTCTACTGTTTTGTACTCTTTTCTCCTTTTTTATCTACTTTTCTCCTCTTTTTCCTCTTTTCTTCTGTTTTCTCCTGTTTTCTCCTGTTTTCTCCTCTTTTCTCCTGTTTTCTCCTGTTTTCTCCTCTTTTCTCCTGTTTTCTAATCTTTTCTCCTTTTTTATTCTGTTTTCTCCTCTTTCTCCTCATTTCTGCTGTTTTCTACTCTTTTCAACTGTGTTCTCCTCTTTTCTCCTCTTTTCTCCTCTTTTCTAAACTTTTCTCCTTTTTGATTCTCTTTTCTCCTCTTTCTCCTGTTTTCTCCACTTTTCTACTGTTTTCTCCTGTTTTCTAATCTTTTCTCCTTTTTTTATTCTCTTTTCTCCTCTTTCTCCTCTTTCTCCTCATTTCTCATGTTTTCCACTGTTTTCTCCTGTTGTCTCCTCTTTTCTACTGTATTCTACTGTTTTGTACTCTTTTCTACTGTTTTCTACTGTTTTGTACTCTTTTCTCCTATTTTATCTACTTTTCTCCTCTTTTTCCTCTTTTCTTCTGTTTTCTCCTGTGTTCTCCTCTTTTCTCCTGTTTTATCCTCTTTTCTACTGTTTTATCCTCTTTCTCCTCTTTCTCTTCATTTCACCTGTTTTCTCCTCTTTTCACCTGTTTTCTCCTCTTTTCTTCTCTTTTCTCCTGTTTTATCCTCTTTTCTACTGTTTTATCCTCTTTCTCCTCTTTCCTCCTCTCGTCTCCTCGGTTTCTCCACCTTTCTGTTCTTTTCTCCTCGTTTATCCTCTTTTCCACTCTTTTCTCCTGTTTTCCAATCTTTTCTCCTTTTTTATTCTGTTTTCTCCTCTTTCTCCTCATTCCTGCTGTTTTCTCCTCTTTTCTCCTCTTTTCTCCTCTTTTCTACTGTTTCCTCCTGTTTACTAATCTTTTGTCCTCTTTTATTCTCTTTTCTCCTCTTTCTCCTCTTTCTCATTATTTCTTCGGTTTTCTCCTCTTTTCTCCTGTTTTCTCCTCTTTTCTACTGTTTTCTCCTGTTTTGTACTCTTTTCTACTGTTTTCCCCTGTTTTCTAATCGTTTCTCCTTTTTTATTCTGTTTTCTCCTCTTTCTCCTCATTTCTGCTGTTTTCTCCTCTTTTCTCCTCTTTCTCCTCTTTCTCCTCATTTCTCATGTTTTCCACTGTTTTCTCCTGTTTTCTCCTCTTTTCTACTGTTTTCTACTGTTTTGTACTCTTTTCTACTGTTTTCTACTGTTTTGTACTCTTTTCTCCTATTTTATCTACTTTTCTCCTCTTTTTCCTCTTTTCTTCTGTTTTCTCCTGTGTTCTCCTCTTTTCTCCTGTTTTATCCTCTTTTCTACTGTTTTATCCTCTTTCTCCTCTTTCTCTTCATTTCACCTGTTTTCTCCTCTTTTCACCTGTTTTCTCCTCTTTTCTTCTCTTTTCTCCTCTTTTCTCCTGTTTTTTTCCTCTTTTCTCCTGTGTTCTCCTCTTTTCTCCTGTTTTCAATTCTTTTCTCATTTTTTATTCTCTTTTGTCCTCTTTCTCCTCTTTCTCTTCATTTCACCTGTTTTCTCCTCTTATAACCTGTTTTCTCCTCTTTTCTTCTCTTTTCTCCTGTTTTATCCTCTTTTCTACTGTTTTATCGTCTTTCTCCTCTTTCTATTCATTTCTTCTGTTTTCTCCTCTTTTCTCCTGTTTTTTTCCTCTTTTCTCCTGTGTTCGCCTCTTTTCTCCTGTTTTCAAATCTTTTCTCATTTTTTATTCTCTTTTCTCCTGTTTTATCCCCTTTTCTACTGTTTTATCCTCTTTCTCCTCTTTCCTCCTCTAGTCTCCTGGGTTTCTCCACCTTTCTGTTCTTTTCTCCTCGTTTATCCTCTTTTCCACTCTTTTCTCCTGTTTTCTAATCTTTTCTCCTTTTTTATTCTGTTTTCTCCTCTTTCTCCTCATTTCTGCTGTTTTCTCCTCTTTTCTCGTGTTTTCTCCTCTTTTCTACTGTTTCCTCCTGTTTTCTAATCTTTTGTCCTCTTTTATTCTCTTTTCTCCTCTTTCTCCTCTTTCTCATTATTTCTTCGGTTTTCTCCTCTTTTCTCCTGTTTTCTCCTGTTTTCTCCTCTTTTCTACTGTTTTCTCCTGTTTTGTACTCTTTTCTCCTCTTTTCAATTGTGTTCTCCTCTTTTCTCCTCTTTCTAAACTTTTCTCCTTTTTGATTCTCTTTTCTCCTCTTTGTCCTCTTTCTCCTGTTTACTCCACTTTTCTACTGTTTTCTCCTGTTTTCTAATCTTTTCTCCTTTTTTATTCTCTTTTCTCCTCTTTCTCCTCTTTCTCCTCATTTCTCATGTTTTCCACTGTTTTCTCCTGTTTTCTCCTCTTTTCTACTGTTTTCTACTGTTTTGTACCCTTTTCTCCTTTTTTATCTACTTTTCTCCTCTTTTTCCTCTTTTCTTCTGTTTTCTCCTCTTTTCTCCTGTGTTCTCCTCTTTTCTCCTGTTTTCTCCTGTTTTCTCCTCTTTTCTCCTGTTTTCTAATCTTTTCTCCTTTTTTATTCTGTTTTCTCCTCTTTCTCCTCATTTCTGCTGTTTTCTACTCTTTTCAACTGTGTTCTCCTCTTTTCTCCTCTTTTCTCCTCTTTTCTAAACTTTTCTCCTTTTTGATTCTCTTTTCTCCTCTTTCTCCTGTTTTCTCCACTTTTCTACTGTTTTCTCCTGTTTTCTAATCTTTTCTCCTTTTTTATTCTCTTTTCTCCTCTTTCTCCTCTTTCTCCTCATTTCTCATGTTTTCCACTGTTTTCTCCTGTTGTCTCCTCTTTTCTACTGTATTCTACTGTTTTGTACTCTTTTCTACTGTTTTCTACTGTTTTGTACTCTTTTCTCCTATTTTATCTACTTTTCTCCTCTTTTTCCTCTTTTCTTCTGTTTTCTCCTGTGTTCTCCTCTTTTCTCCTGTTTTATCCTCTTTTCCACTGTTTTATCCTCTTTCTCCTCTTTCTCTTCATTTCACCTGTTTTCTCCTCTTTTCACCTCTTTTCTCCTCTTTTCTAAACTTTTCTCCTTTTTGATTCTCTTTTCTCCTCTGGCTCCTCTGTTCTCCTGTTTTCTCCTGTTTTCTCCTCTTTTCTCCTCTTTTCTAAACTTTTCTCCTTTTTGATTCTCTTTTCTCCTCTTTCTCCTCTTTCTCCTGTTTTCTCCACTTTTCTACTGTTTTCTCCTGTTTTCTAATCTTTTCTCCTTTTTTATTCGCTTTTCTCCTCTTTCTCCTCTTTCTCCTCATTTCTCATGTTTTCCACTGTTTTCTCCTGTTTTCTCCTCTTTTCTACTGTTTTCTACTGTTTGGTACTCTTTTCTACTGTTTTCTACTGTTTTGTATTCTTTTCTCCTTTTTATCTACTTTTCTCCTCTTTTTCCTCTTTTCTTCTGTTTTCTCCTCTTTTCTCTGTGTTCTCCTGGGTTCTCCACATTTCTCCTGTTTTGTCCTCTTTTCTACTGTTTTATCCTCTTTCTCCTCTTTCCTCCTCTTGTCTCCTGGGTTTCTCCACCTTTCTGTTCTTTTCTCCTCGTTTATCCTCTTTTCCACTCTTTTGTCCTGTTTTCTAATCTTTTCTCCTTTTTTATTCTCTTTTCTCCTCTTTCTCCTCTTTCTCCTCATTTCTCATGTTTTCCACTGTTTTCTCCTGTTTTCTCCTCCTTTCTACTGTTTTCTACTGTTTTGTACTCTTTTCTACTGTTTTCTACTGTTTTGTACTCTTTTCTCCTTTTTTATCTACTTTTCTCCTCTTTTTCCTCTTTTCTTCTGTTTTCTCCTGTGTTTTCCTCTTTTCTCCTGTTTTATCCTCTTTTCTACTGTTTTATCGTCTTTCTCTTCTTTCTCTTCATTTCACCTCTTTTCTCCTCTTTTCTCCTGTTTTTTTCCTCTTTTCTCCTGTGTTCTCCTGTGTTCTCCTCTTTTCTCCTGTTTTCAAATCTTTTCTCATTTTTTATTCTCTTTTCTCCTCTTTCTCCTCTTTCTCTTCATTTCACCTGTTTTCTCCTCTTTTCACCTGTTTTCTCCTCTTTTCTTCTCTTTTCTCCTGTTTTATCCCCTTTTCTACTGTTTTATCCTCTTTCTCCTCTTTCCTCCTCTAGTCTCCTGGGTTTCTCCACCTTTCTGTTCTTTTCTCCTCGTTTATCCTGTTTTCCACTCTTTTCTCCTGTTTTCTAATCTTTTCTCCTTTTTTATTCTGTTTTCTCCTCTTTCTCCTCATTTCTGCTGTTTTCTCCTCTTTTCTCCTGTTTTCTCCTCTTTTCTACTGTTTCCTCCTGTTTTCTAATCTTTTGTCCTCTTTTATTCTCTTTTCTCCTCTTTCTCCTCTTTCTCATTATTTCTTCGGTTTTCTCCTCTTTTCTCCTGTTTTCTCCTGTTTTCTCCTCTTTTCTACTGTTTTCTCCTGTTTTGTACTCTTTTCTCCTCTTTTCAATTGTGTTCTCCTCTTTTCTCCTCTTTTCTAAACTTTTCTCCTTTTTGATTCTCTTTTCTCCTCTTTCTCCTCTTTCTCCTGTTTACTCCACTTTTCTACTGTTTTCTCCTGTTTTCTAATCTTTTCTCCTTTTTTATTCTCTTTTCTCCTCTTTCTCCTCTTTCTCCTCATTTCTCATGTTTTCCACTGTTTTCTCCTGTTTTCTCCTCTTTTCTACTGTTTTCTACTGTTTTGTACTCTTTTCTCCTTTTTTATCTACTTTTCTCCTCTTTTTCCTCTTTTCTTCTGTTTTCTCCTGTTTTCTCCTGTTTTCTCCTCTTTTCTCCTGTTTTCTCCTGTTTTCTCCTCTTTTCTCCTGTTTTCTAATCTTTTCTCCTTTTTTATTCTGTTTTCTCCTCTTTCTCCTCATTTCTGCTGTTTTCTACTCTTTTCAACTGTGTTCTCCTCTTTTCTCCTCTTTTCTCCTCTTTTCTAAACTTTTCTCCTTTTTGATTCTCTTTTCTCCTCTTTCTCCTGTTTTCTCCACTTTTCTACTGTTTTCTCCTGTTTTCTAATCTTTTCTCCTTTTTTTATTCTCTTTTCTCCTCTTTCTCCTCTTTCTCCTCATTTCTCATGTTTTCCACTGTTTTCTCCTGTTGTCTCCTCTTTTCTACTGTATTCTACTGTTTTGTACTCTTTTCTACTGTTTTCTACTGTTTTGTACTCTTTTCTCCTATTTTATCTACTTTTCTCCTCTTTTTCCTCTTTTCTTCTGTTTTCTCCTGTGTTCTCCTCTTTTCTCCTGTTTTATCCTCTTTTCTACTGTTTTATCCTCTTTCTCCTCTTTCTCTTCATTTCACCTGTTTTCTCCTCTTTTCACCTGTTTTCTCCTCTTTTCTTCTCTTTTCTCCTGTTTTATCCTCTTTTCTACTGTTTTATCCTCTTTCTCCTCTTTCCTCCTCTCGTCTCCTCGGTTTCTCCACCTTTCTGTTCTTTTCTCCTCGTTTATCCTCTTTTCCACTCTTTTCTCCTGTTTTCCAATCTTTTCTCCTTTTTTATTCTGTTTTCTCCTCTTTCTCCTCATTCCTGCTGTTTTCTCCTCTTTTCTCCTCTTTTCTCCTCTTTTCTACTGTTTCCTCCTGTTTACTAATCTTTTGTCCTCTTTTATTCTCTTTTCTCCTCTTTCTCCTCTTTCTCATTATTTCTTCGGTTTTCTCCTCTTTTCTCCTGTTTTCTCCTCTTTTCTACTGTTTTCTCCTGTTTTGTACTCTTTTCTACTGTTTTCCCCTGTTTTCTAATCGTTTCTCCTTTTTTATTCTGTTTTCTCCTCTTTCTCCTCATTTCTGCTGTTTTCTCCTCTTTTCTCCTCTTTCTCCTCTTTCTCCTCATTTCTCATGTTTTCCACTGTTTTCTCCTGTTTTCTCCTCTTTTCTACTGTTTTCTACTGTTTTGTACTCTTTTCTACTGTTTTCTACTGTTTTGTACTCTTTTCTCCTATTTTATCTACTTTTCTCCTCTTTTTCCTCTTTTCTTCTGTTTTCTCCTGTGTTCTCCTCTTTTCTCCTGTTTTATCCTCTTTTCTACTGTTTTATCCTCTTTCTCCTCTTTCTCTTCATTTCACCTGTTTTCTCCTCTTTTCACCTGTTTTCTCCTCTTTTCTTCTCTTTTCTCCTCTTTTCTCCTGTTTTTTTCCTCTTTTCTCCTGTGTTCTCCTCTTTTCTCCTGTTTTCAATTCTTTTCTCATTTTTTATTCTCTTTTGTCCTCTTTCTCCTCTTTCTCTTCATTTCACCTGTTTTCTCCTCTTATAACCTGTTTTCTCCTCTTTTCTTCTCTTTTCTCCTGTTTTATCCTCTTTTCTACTGTTTTATCCTCTTTCTCCTCTTTCCTCCTCTCGTCTCCTCGGTTTCTCCACCTTTCTGTTCTTTTCTCCTCGTTTATCCTCTTTTCCACTCTTTTCTCCTGTTTTCTAATCTTTTCTCCTTTTTTATTCTGTTTTCTCCTCTTTCTCCTCATTCCTGCTGTTTTCTCCTCTTTTCTCCTCTTTTCTCCACTTTTCTACTGTTTTCTCCTGTTTTATAATCTTTTCTCCCTATTTATTCTCTTATCTCCTCATTCTCCTCATTTCTCATTTTTTCCATAGTTTTCTCCTGTTTTCTCCTCTTTTCTACTGATTTCTACTGTTTTGTACTCTTTTCTACTGTTTTCTACTGTTTTGTACTCTTTTCTCCTTTTTTATCTACTTTTCTCCTCTTTTTCCTCTTTTCTTCTGTTTTCTCCTCTTTTCTCTGTGTTCTCCTGGGTTCTCCTCATTTCTCCTGTTTTATCCTCTTTTCTACTGTTTTATCCTCTTTCTCCTCTTTCCTCCTCTAGTCTCCTGGGTTTCTCCACCTTTCTGTTCTTTTCTCCTCGTATATCCTCTTTTCCACTCTTTTCTCCTGTTTTCTAACCTTTTCTCCTTTTTTATTCTGTTTTCTCCTCTTTCTCCTCATTTCTGCTGTTTTGTCCTCTTTTCTCCTCTTTTCAACTGTGTTCTCCTCTTTTCTCCTCTTTTCTAAACTTTTCTCCTTTTTGATTCTCTTTTCTCCTCTGGCTCCTCTGTTCTCCTGTTTTCTCCTGTTTCCTCCTCTTTTCTCCTCTTTTCTAAACTTTTCTCCTTTTTGATTCTCTTTTCTCCTCTTTCTCCTCTTTCTCCTGTTTTCTCCACTTTTCTACTGTTTTCTCCTGTTTTCTAATCTTTTCCCCTTTTTTATTCGCTTTTCTCCTCTTTCTCCTCTTTCTCCTCATTTCTCATGTTTTCCACTGTTTTCTCCTGTTTTCTCCTCTTTTCTACTGTTTTCTACTGTTTGGTACTCTTTTCTACTGTTTTCTACTGTTTTGTATTCTTTTCTCCTTTTTATCTACTTTTCTCCTCTTTTTCCTCTTTTCTTCTGTTTTCTCCTCTTTTCTCCTGGGTTCTCCTCATTTCTCCTGTTTTATCCTCTTTTCTACTGTTTTATCCTCTTTCTCCTCTTTCCTCCTCTTGTCTCCTGGGTTTCTCCACCTTTCTGTTCTTTTCTCCTCGTTTATCCTCTTTTCCACTCTTTTCTCCTGTTTTCTAATCTTTTCTCCTTTTTTATTCTCTTTTCTCCTCTTTCTCCTCTTTCTCCTCATTTCTCATGTTTTCCACTGTTTTCTCCTGTTTTCTCCTCTTTTCTACTGTTTTCTACTGTTTTGTACTCTTTTCTACTGTTTTCTACTGTTTTTTACTCTTTTCTCCTTTTTTATCTACTTTTCTCCTCTTTTTCCTCTTTTCTTCTGTTTTCTCCTGTGTTCTCCTCTTTTCTCCTGTTTTATCCTCTTTTCTACTGTTTTATCGTCTTTCTCCTCTTTCTATTCATTTCTTCTGTTTTCTCCTCTTTTCTCCTGTTTTTTTCCTCTTTTCTCCTGTGTTCGCCTCTTTTCTCCTGTTTTCAAATCTTTTCTCATTTTTTATTCTCTTTTCTCCTGTTTTATCCCCTTTTCTACTGTTTTATCCTCTTTCTCCTCTTTCCTCCTCTAGTCTCCTGGGTTTCTCCACCTTTCTGTTCTTTTCTCCTCGTTTATCCTCTTTTCCACTCTTTTCTCCTGTTTTCTAATCTTTTCTCCTTTTTTATTCTGTTTTCTCCTCTTTCTCCTCATTTCTGCTGTTTTCTCCTCTTTTCTCGTGTTTTCTCCTCTTTTCTACTGTTTCCTCCTGTTTTCTAATCTTTTGTCCTCTTTTATTCTCTTTTCTCCTCTTTCTCCTCTTTCTCATTATTTCTTCGGTTTTCTCCTCTTTTCTCCTGTTTTCTCCTGTTTTCTCCTCTTTTCTACTGTTTTCTCCTGTTTTGTACTCTTTTCTCCTCTTTTCAATTGTGTTCTCCTCTTTCTCCTCTTTTCTAAACTTTTCTCCTTTTTGATTCTCTTTTCTCCTCTTTGTCCTCTTTCTCCTGTTTACTCCACTTTTCTACTGTTTTCTCCTGTTTTCTAATCTTTTCTCCTTTTTTATTCTCTTTTCTCCTCTTTCTCCTCTTTCTCCTCATTTCTCATGTTTTCCACTGTTTTCTCCTGTTTTCTCCTCTTTTCTACTGTTTTCTACTGTTTTGTACCCTTTTCTCCTTTTTTATCTACTTTTCTCCTCTTTTTCCTCTTTTCTTCTGTTTTCTCCTCTTTTCTCCTGTGTTCTCCTCTTTTCTCCTGTTTTCTCCTGTTTTCTCCTCTTTTCTCCTGTTTTCTAATCTTTTCTCCTTTT